>NW_028270144.1:42381159-42684189 GCF_037043375.1 Chiloscyllium plagiosum | reverse complement strand
AAGCACACTGACTGCACAGTGTGCTCTTATTTTAATTTCCTACACTAAGCCATCCTATAAACTTGCTTAGCCAGATGAGAAATCAGTACCAACCTAGGGATAGTTTGTGCTGCCAACCCATGTCACTAAAAGGCAGATTAAATTAGTTGCAACTTATTTTGCATGTAACCTTTGCAATATACACACAGATTTGAATTTGTATCAACAGTCTTGCCTAAATTTGAATCACATTATTGGCAATGGAGACCAGTGTTTTTCTCTGTAGTCTCACAAATGGACTCAACGTTCTGAAAGAAAATGCATTTCCTTATCATGTTTTAAATAGAAGCACCCTCATTTATAAACTATGACCCCTAGTGCAAAATTATTCCACAAGTGGAAACATTTTTTTCAACATCCACTTGGTGAATTCCCCTCAGGATCTTATGTTTCAATTAAGTCACCTCTAACTCTTTTAAATATGAGAGGATACAATCCAGCCTGTCTAGCCTGCTTTCCTCATAAAGCAGGAGAAAGTGAGGACTGCAGATGCTGGAGATCAGAGCTGAAAATGTGTTGCTGGAAAAGCGCAGCAGGTCAGGCAGCATCCAGGGAACAGGAGAATCGACGTTTCGGGCATAAGCCCTTCTTCAGGAAACGTCGATTCTCCTGTTCCCTGGATGCTGCCTGACCTGCTGCGCTTTTCCAGCAACACATTTTCAGCTTCCTCATAAAGCAATCCACTTACATCATGTATTAGTTCCCTGCAATTTTTCCACGGCATTGATACCTTTCCATAAATATGATAACCAGTAATTTATATAATACTCAGCTCCAGTTTCTGAATAACTGAAGAATACTCTTCTTACACTTGCATTCAATTCTGTTTACAAGAAAGGCTGTGCTTGCTGATACACAGTGTGTCTAGATTAGAGTGGTGCTGGAAAAGCACAGCAGTTCAGGCAGCATCCGAGGAGCAGTAAAATCGACGTTTTGGGCAAAAGCCCTTCATCAGGAATATAGCAGTGTGCTCTAGGGAGAAGTTTGTGCATGTGCTAGTGATTAGAATTTATGAAAAGTGCCCACATGTGTGTCTTTGTCACTGAGTTGGCTGCTAGTTTGAAAAAGGCTGGATCTACAAATGCTTTCTGTGGCTTGATGCTAATTCCTTTTTATTTTTGGAACTTATCTTTGGATGTCTATATAATTTAATGCACTTTCTGATTTTCATTATGTCTTTGAATATATATGGAATATATAGTTTTCACTATTTTCATCTTTGAAGATTGGGCAGGGGGAAAAGAGATCTGGCACAGAGGGACAGTGAGTGACTGGGAAGGAAAAGGAGAATGGGCAGGGAAAGAGAGAGAGATTGGGCAAAGGATAGAGAGACATCGGGGGTGGGGGGGGGGAAGATCCAATGGCATCCATTCTCGTCTGCTCTCAGACTCATAACCTCCACAGCCCCATCATTTTACTCTCTCTCTCTCTCTCACTTCTCTCATTGGATCTGTTCTCTTCCTTTTCCGGAATACTGTCCATTCTTTCTCCACCTGCCCAATTCAGTTCCTGTTTCAAGCTGACATTGTGCCTGTGCACATGTGCATTGCAAATCCTTACACATGATGCAACAATGTACAGGGCCTGGAGCTGTGTGCATGCATATGCCCCATGAGCATATATACTCAGACACCCCAAAATTCTGATGCCACCAAACACTGCCCACAGTAAAATAATAACCTTCTATTATCTTTCTAGATTACTTGTTGTACCTGCATAATAACCTTCTGTCATGCTTGCACTAGGATTCCCAGATCTCCCTGTATCTCTGAGTTCTGAAACTTCTCACCATTTAGTTAATATGCTTTTGTGTATTCATTCTCCCAAAATGGATAATTTCATACTTTCCCGCACATACTCCATTTGCCAGATCTTTGCCCATTCACTTAATCTATCAATATCACTTTGTCTACTCCCTTCTCCACCTCAGAGCTCATTTCCCTATCTATCTTTGTGTCATCAGCAAGATTAGTTACTATACCTTCCCCCCTCCCGCCCCCCTTCATATGCCCATTTATACAAATTTTAAAGAGTTCAGGCCACAGCACTGACCCGGGTAGCACACTACTCATGACACCTAGGGGCCTGATAAAGACCCATTTATTCCAACATATTCCTTTTTGTAAATCATGACCATCATTAATCAAATCATATGTTGGATTGCTTGGTTAGATACTTGTTTAGTTTCTCCCCCTCTCAGTGATAATTGTAGAAAATTAAGATTCCTTAAGTGTCTTCATTACAGTATTCGGTCAAATGCACTTAATTGCTTGTCAAGAACTTTGATTTGTCATGAGCTTTTTAAAAACACTATATAAACATTTTTCTTTTGGATATTTCTTGAAGGAATCCCTTGAAAGCTATACATGTTAAAAGACAGTGCACTGTGTTAATCGGGTAAATTAACTACATTGTTTGAACAGCATACCTTCCCTCCAAGGGTTTGTAGCTTTTGTTTATGGATTTTGCTAAATTGTAGTCCAACTTGGACAACATAAAATCAATTTTGTATCAATGATTTCTCTGCTTTATTATTTAAGTTTGCTAATGTGACTAGTCATTCAGGAGCCATTTATGTCATTTGGAAATGTATCAAGAAACACAGAAGTTTGCTTCTCTACCATGTATTTTTGTTCACACCTTTCAGCATCATCTCTGCTAAAAAATAGATGCCCTGAGCAGAAAGTGTTTCCTCCTGTTTTGAACAACACACAACCTGCTGTAATGCTTTCTCATATTATTCTGATATCACTGTTGTCCTTCCAAAATTCAAAAATTTGAATTAAGTTATACAGACTGGTCAACATTACAGGTGAAAACCTTATGTGTGATTTGTTTCTTCAATATCTAACTGGTGTCTGAGCAAGCAGATCTTTTTTTTCCAAAATTCAGCTTTACTTGTGTTTGTGAGTTCAGCAACACAATATACTTTGTAATCTCAAGAGCTTTTATTCTCCTGACTGATATACAAAACAATCTGCTTGCAGAAGATTTTGAAACTCATCACAGATTCCTCTTTAGTCTCACTGAGCATGTATGTCTTTGCAGTTTTGAGAACAGCTATGTGTTATCGTATTAAAACAAATATTCTCTGTATGTCACTAAATATTGAATCATGGAATCCCTACAGTGTAGAAGCAAGCCATTCAACCCATTGTAACCACATCAACTCTCTGAAGAGCAACCAACCAGACTCACCACTCTACTCTATCTTTGTAATGCTAATCCACCTCATCATCCCTGGACATGATGGGCAATTCAGAATTGCCACACCACCTAACCTGTACATGTTTGAACTGTGGGAGGAAACCAGAACACCCAAAGGAAACCCATGTAGACACATGGAGAATGTATAAATTGCACACAGACAGTTGCCCGAGGCTGGGATCGAACCCAGGTACCTTATCTCAAATTAAGTGAGGCGTTTCATATCAAGGCTTTTGACATTTTATTACTTTATTGAGCACTTATTTATTTTGTCACTTTTACATGAATTCCAAAATGCAATCCAGTTTTATTGTAATGTTCTTAGTACAAATTGAATATTGTGCTTTTGAGGTTACAGCATCTATTGTGTTGTTAAAGTCACAAATACCAGATGTTAAACTTTGTAACAGTGCACAGTTTGAACAATTCAATCTAAATTCAATCCTAAAATGCTCACAAAGTATAACACTAATGCCACTGATGGGTCAGATGTAAGGGAGCACAGAATGTATCATCTGTGTTCCATCAGTAATAGATTGCAGGAGTTCAAAAAAAGGCTCATTGCCATCTTTTCAAAACCATTGTTGTGGATACATTGATAGGATCCTGCCAGTTCCTCCCATATTCTTGAGATGAGTTCTTCTGCTTCTCTTTTTTGACAAGAAGCATTTGCCATACAACAATAGATGAACTCTACTCTTGCAGTGGTCACTACTTGTGGCAAAGTGCCTGGGGCTTACTTTTACAAATTACCGTTGTAACTTGGAGATAACACATAAGAATTTTAGCACATGCTACTTCATGTTTGCTGTCATATAAGCAAACATGATCTGTCAGGAATGATATAAAGCAACGTTCTGGCCATGAGGAGCTTGCATCTATCTTTAAGAAGCATATCTGTAGTGCAAGAATTTCCTATCTGACTTTCTTCAAATATTCGTAACATTTTTGTATTACTGATATCACAATTCTAGCTGCATCCTTGTTGTTTGAGCTATTGGTTTGCTATGTCATCTCACATCTCAGTAAATCTATTGATGTTTATTGGAAAGAATACTTATTTTATTATGTATCTCAAGTTGCCATGAAATGTATGCTTCACAATTAGAAACTAGAAAAAAAGGTTAGAGGAGTTGAATACTTAGAACAGGTTAAAAGAAAAAAGTACTTGATGCTACAGAGACTAGATCATTTAACAAAGCAGGTTAAGCAAATACCAGACATTAATAATAGGAATGAACTATTATCATTATGATAATTACAGGCACAATGTGCCTCCCTTAATATACTGAATAAGTTGGTTAACATCCACAAAAGAGAAAACTGCCTTTGATCCGTGAAGACAATAGCTTGAAGAGAAAATGTCTTTTACCCGCAGCATAAGGACTATATTTTTTCCCCCATTTTCAATGAAAATTTGAATAATAATGGAGGAAAAATAGCTGTGTACTACTTAGTACCTTTTTCTGCTGGCAATCTGCCTGTTACCATTTCCAGTGAGCACACTTCCAGAGGGCACCTTCCTTTCTCCGTGCCACACAGAATGAAGAATATGTATTAAGGTCCTTTGAGTTACATTGACTTCCAATATAATTTTCAAATGCCAAAGAAATGAACAGATGGCTCATACATAATGGCAAATATCAAATATCAATATATCAGTGACAAACCAAGAATATGCGTGAAAAATACTCAAAATTAAAGGTTTACAGTTTCTTGATTTTGGGTTTGCAGTGAGGTAGGGGCATGTGTCAAAGGAACATTAATATTCCTGATTATCCCACAATTATCTAATAACGTCCATAGTAATTCTTTAAATCACTCAGCCTTTTTGTCTGGATCAACAACAGTTTTACAAACATAATACGTGCGTGACTGAAAAATAAGCTGACATTGGGAGATGCATAGGGAATAACAAGCATTAATATTAAAAGCATTAAGAACATTAGAAATAAAATTATTACATTTCAAGCTGTTGTGGATGAAATATAGCTAATGCTAATGAACAGTAAGTGGTTTCATATTCAAAGGTGTTGATTGTGCGGAAAGTCAGAGAAAAGAAAGAATTAGAATATCTGATGACATAATTGCCAGGAACAATTAACAGATAAGTGAAGATTATCCAGAGAAAAGGGGAAGTAGCCAAAAGGATTACTATTGCATACAACATTTGACATAGAATAATTTAGGTGAGTGTGAAGGTATGCTACAGATCTGGAAGATGTTGTAAAGAATAGCTCATTCACAAGGTGAGTGAAAATGGGCAAGTCATTTCAAATAACAAGCTTAGCCAATCCAACTTACATTAGGGATTTGAAGATGATCCAGAGTCTGAGTTGCTAGATATAATGTATGACAGTAGAGCATTAATTAGAGTTGAAAGAGGGTTGAGGCTATATTTTTCAAGTAAGGATTTCAGAGGTCCTTTTTTGAAAGAAATAGAGACAAGGTTCCAAAATAAGCTAGGAAATTCTTTGGAGCTACTTCAGATCAGGCAGTATTAGGATGCGAGAGGCATGGCAGAAACTCTGTTCACACTTTATTCTAATGGAGTGAAGTAGTTCCAAGGAATTTCCCAACCATATAGGTAACTGAAAGTTGTCAGTGAGGAGAGAAAGTCAGATTGCAAAATAGGAGTGAGCTGAAGGATAGATTATGAATGCATTTGCCAACTGAAAAATTGAATTGGGCATTGAAACATATGTAGAAGTTATAGTTATATAGCACATTTTATATCCTTAGAACAATACAAGGCACTTCACAGGCCGTTAAGTAGTTTTGAATTGAAAGATGATTAGACTAGATTAGATTCCCTACAGTGCGGAAACAGGCCCTTCGGCCCAACAAGTCCACACCAACCCTCCGAAGAGTAAACCACCCAGACCCATTCCCCCACTCATGCACCTATCACCATGGGCAATTTAGCATGGCCAATTCACCTGAATTGCACATCTTTGTACTGTGGGAGGAAACCGGAGCACCCGGAGGAAACCCACGCAGACACAGGGAGAGCGTGCAAACTCCATGCAGACAGTGGCCCGAAACTGGAACCGAACCCGAGACCCTGGCGCTGCAAGGCAGCAGTGCTAACCATTAAGCCACTGTGCCACCCACTATAAAGCTGTATTTGAGAACATATGAAATAGGGGCAGTGGTAAGCCATTGAGCCTGTAGCTCATTTATTGGTATTCATAGAATCCCTACAGTGTGGGAACTGGCCATTTGGCCCAACAAGTCCAAACGGCCTGTTCCCACACTGTAGGGATTATATGTACCATTGGTGTAGTTACTATTGATTTTCAGGAAATGCTACATTTAATTTGCACACAGCAAGTTCCCATTAAGAGGAATAACATAATTTGCTGGCTTTTGAGGAATAAATATTTGCTAATTTGTGGAGATGTCTTTGGTTTTTTTTTTAAGTCATGCTAGAAATTAATTATTTGCGAGCGAGGCCTTGGTCTTCCATCTTTCCCAAAAGAAAGCACTACTGACTGCGTAACACTCTCAGCACTGCACTGGTGTCAACCTAGATCGTATGCTCAATTCTCTGGAAAAGTCATTGAACAAATCACTTTCTGAGTCAAAAATGGGTATTCCCATTAAGTGAAGGCTAAGAATTCTAGATGTTACAGTCTGTATGTGTTCCATGCATGATTATAAGGTGAACAAAAAGGACAGGGAGTCAAAAGTAAAGGGCAGACTTTAAAAAGAGTAGAGACATCTAAGCTAATAGCTTTAATTTTTAACATGAAGGAGTCCATGAACTACTTGCAGCAATGCAAAATAAAACTTAGAGATCTCTTAAATTGCTGCTCTGCATTTTCACCTCCCTTTCTCTTGCTTTATTTTTAATTGCAAATGTTGACTTGTATATTTAAATTCTCCAGTTGATATCTGAATAAATTAATTTCCTTATATAAGCTTTCATTATCTTTTCTAGTCCATTGGGTTTACTCCAGATATCAATAACGAAAGCCAATCCTGACAATGGGATATACCCAATTGCTCTTTAGTGAAGCAAGGTACACTACAAAATATTGCAACAATACATCATAAGCTTACCCATACTATGCTTACAATCACAACTGACCTGATTTATGTTTACTTATCTGGAGATCCATTTGAAATAGGTGATCACTCCATTCTGTCTCAAGCTCCATCCACCAATCAGAGGATTCCTGTTCTTGAACCTGCTATTTATTAGACTGAGGCAAAAGTTAAAAATCAGCAACACCAGGTTATAGTCCAATATGTTTATTTGGAAGTACCAGCTTTCAGAGCGCTGCTCCTTCATCAGGCTTTATCTCTTGTTTTTAATTAACTTTGACCTCAGGCCAGCTTATTGAGGCTGCTTATATAAGCTATTTCCTTACAGTTTTTGTGTCATCTTTTCAATCAGACAGTATTGACATAGCATAACCCTGTCCAAGCACACTTTGTTTTGATGACAAATGGTCAATCACACATCTTGAGCTTTGTGTCTGTTTTAAGTCTGAGCTTCAACCAGATATGCAATGTCACCAGTTCAATGCATCACCTAATGAGTTATAACCACATATATCCTTTCAAAGAACACAGAATAAAAAAAAACTTAAGACGTCATCCAACTGATAAACGTTTCAATAAAGTAAGTTCATTTGATTTTTTTCTTTATTTTATTTAACCTAACACATTTTGGCATACTAACTACACATATTAGATGTGCAAAAGTTGGATTGAATAACTTAAAGCTGTCAGATGAACAATAGCATGATTCCAGTAATGCGAATAGTACTTCTTAGAAGCTGTAAAGTGTGAAAGCAGGCCATTCAGCCCACACTGCCGCCCTAAACAGCATCCCACCCAGTGCCACTCACCCTTCCTTATCCCTGCTTTTCCATGGCCAATCTACCTAACTTGCACACTTCTGTGAGAGGACATCCACATAATCACAGGGAGAATGTGCAAACTTCATACAGACTGTTTCCCAATTGTGGAACTGAAACTGGGTCCCTGGCAATGTAAGGTAAAAACAATGACTGCAGATGCTGGAAACCAGATTCTGGATTTGTGGTGCTGGAAGAGCACAGCAGTTCAGGCAGCATCCGAGGAGCAGGAAAATCGACGTTTCGGGCAAAGGCCCTGGCAATGTAAGGCAGCAATTCTAACCACTGAGCCACCATGCCATGCTCTTAATGAACATAACGTTTTTTTTTCCAAGTGTAAAGCACAATTATTTAGCTGCTTCAGACTTGAGCTAGAATAGTAATTTTGACATTCTATGGGTCCCAAGTTTGCATTTTTTGGTAACAAATAATTTTATAATGTGCTCAATGAGCTAGGTTCCATTTCCACAATAATATTAGTAAATGATTTAAACTTTTCTTTCTCTTTCTACATTATGTTTATTACTGCAATTGAGTCTTGCAGCATATTGCAAGAAGTTAATTTTACTAACATGCATAATCAGGAGTCAATGAGACATCTATTTTTTTTCTAGAATAGTATATTTAAGTCATTTCAACAATTAAGAAAATAATATTCTGTGGACAATTAATCTTCCTATGAACATGTCCCTTGCTAACAATTCACTCTTACCAGCTGAACATGACTTATCTCAACTTCCTTTCTGAAACTCTTGAAAAATTCTAACAATAGAAATCAACCTTATACTACAATGCTTTACAATTTCACAGAGCTCAACAATAAAAATCTCCTTGAAAGAAAGTAGAAAGAATATTTGAAGAAATTACAGAAAATTATCTCAGGAAAATTTAAAAAGAAGTTAAAAACATAATCCATCAATTGCCATTTTTTGAAAAAGCAGCAAAAGCCATTATAGTAAAACGTGTCATTCATTATTTATGTTGGTGCCATATTACTTTTTGTAAAAAAATGCTTCAATTGTTTAGGAGAAAGAAGTCTAGGAATTATCTGTCAGTGTAAAGGTTTATATGAGCATTCATTTGAGATAATGCGGTAGTTGTTTGGGGAGCGCAGCAGAGCTCCTGTGTTCTGGTCGGTCTTTTGTTTCATATTTTTGACTGTGAGAGCAGACTTATGCGCATTATAGTACACAATTAATGTAACAGCTCTTTTAAAAGTAGTATGCCAACTGAGTTAGAGGTAATCTGTGACGTTGAGGCAAAACTTCCAAATTACCTGCACAAGAATACCTCATTTCCATTTGGTGAGCCAGGCAGTGCCTTATCTGTAATCAAAAAGACTGAAAATACTTGGTAGGCCAAATATATATATATATAGGATATACTGGTGTTGGACTGGGGTGTACAAAGTTAAAAATCACACAACACCAGGTAACAGTCCAACAGGTTTAATTAGAAGCACTAGCTTTCAGAGCACTGCTCCTTCATCAGGTTGTTGTGAAGTACACAATTGTAAGACACAGAATTTATAGCAAACGTTTACAGTGTGATGTAACTGAAAGTTACAGTTATAGTTAACCTGAGAATATATCATTTAAAAAAAAATTGTGATTTACATAAGCAAGAAGTGAAACTATCATGGTCATTCTAACAGATGAGAGGCTTAACAAACAATCAAGGTATTTTTCAATTAATAATTTCAGTTACATCACACTGTAAACTTTTGCTATAAATTCTGTTTTTTACAATTGAGTTCTCCATAACCACCTGATGGAGGAGCAGTGCTCCGAAAGCTAGTGCTTCCAATTAAACCTGTTGGACTATAACCTGGTGTTGTGTGATTTTTAACTTTATTTATATAAGGGGAGTGAAACAGAGTTAATGTTTTTCAGTTGGTGGGCTTCCATCATAACTACTCTGTATGCATAATTGATTGATTGATTGATTGTCGCGTGTACTGAAATACAATGAAAAATTTTGTTTATGAGCAGTACAGGCAGATCATAATAAATAAGGATGTACAGAACATAAGATTTAGACAGAGGCATACAGGTTACATTGCACAGGCCATACAAGAGAGGTCAACGTTGTCACAATCAGCATTATTGGAGGCTAGAGAGTCCATTCAATAGTCAAAGAGCGTGGTGCTGGAAAAGCACAGCTGATCAGACAGCATCCAAGGAGCAGGAGAATCGACATTTCAGGCATAAACCCTTCATTGACTCTGATCTCCAGCATCTGCAGTCCTCACTTTCTCCAAGTCCATTCAATAGTTTAATAACGGCTGGGAAGAAGCTGTTCCTGAACATGCTGGGTGCATGTGTTTAAGCTTCTGTATCTTCTGCCTGATGGATGAGGTTGTAGGAGACCATTACCATGGTACAAAGGGTCATTGATGATGTCACCAACCTTTCCGCAGCAGCGAGCCATGTAAATGGAGTCCATGGATGCAAGGTTGGGTCCCATGATGGCCTGGGCTTTGCACACCACCTTCTGTAGTTTCTTATGGTCCTGGGCAGAGCAGTTATCTGATCAGGATCTTATGCACCTGGACAGTATGCTCTCAACGGTGTATCTGTAGAAGTCAGTGAGGGTCCTTATGGACATGCTAAATTTCCTTAGCCGCCTGAAGAAGTAGTGTTGTTGTACCTTCTTGACCATTGTGATACATGGGAATGCCAGGACAGGTTGTTGGTTATCCAAGGAACTTAATGTTCTCCATCCTCTCAACCTCAGCTCCATTCATGTAGATGGAAGTGTGTTCTCCTCCTTTCTTTCTGATGTCAATGAATGAAGATGCCAGTGAATATCTCTGCCTGTTGGTCCACACAGAATCTGAGTGCTTTTCCAGGGACACTATCTGGGCCCATCGTTTTCCTTGGGTTGACTCCCAGGAAGGCCAATCTGACGTCTGCAACAGTGACGGAGGGAACAGGTGCAATCCAGGCTGTCTAAGCAGGTGACACTGCGCTGCTGGTATTCTCCTCAAACTGAGTTTAAAAAGCACTGAGCACACCAAGGTGGGATGTGTCTTTGTCTGCTAACTTGCTCTGGCTTCATGTTGTATTGTGTAATGCTGTTTAGGCCTTGCCATAGGTGGCAGAAGTCTGTTTGCTAGGTTTGGGCTTCTAACTTGGTCCAGTACTGTCTCTTGGCACCTCTAGGCTTTGTGGACGTCATATTTGGATTTCCTGTATTTGTCTGGGTCATCAGACTTGAATGCTGCCCATCTGGTCTTCATAAGGAAGCAGATTTTCTGGTTCATCCAAGGTTTAATTCTAGGGAATACTCGGATTGACTTCTTTGATACACAGTCCTCCACACATTGGCTAATAAAGTCCGTGAGTGTGGTGGCGGATGCCATTTTCTGCTGAGTACATAAACATGGTCGAGTCCACTGATTCCAAGCAGTCTTAGACATTGTCTTCCACAGCTTCGAACCAAGCATTTTACTCCTTTTTGTGAAGAGTCCTCCCATTTCAGGTTCTGCTTGTCAGCTGACAGGAGAAACACTGTGCTATGATCTGATTTTCCAAAATGTGGGCAGAGATGGAGAGATAGGAGTGTTCGATGGTTGTGATGGTCATGTCTGTACATTATTGATCTTTGCATGCCATTTGTTGGACTGCCTTATGGTCCACTTGGACTTGTGCATTATCAACAATAGCAAGAAAGGGAGATAAAGTGGTCATAAAGAAAGATTATCTACAGCTAGGCTTTCATTGAGGAGTTCAGTCTGAAATAGCAAAGTCAAAAATGATGGAAAACCTTTTGGCATAGAAAGCTACTGGTACTATGAATTACTATTGATATAAAAGACAAACATAAAACCAATACATATACAACATAGTCTTACAAGCAACAAGTTAACTGACCAAATGGCGTGTGTCTGGTGTCAGATGAAGGACAGATGTTAGCCAGGACATCAGAAAAAAATCACCTTTTAAAAAAAATTACACTCCATGATCCGTTAAATGCATCCATATTGAAAGACAATCTTCTTACAATGTCAAACTTAAAATGCCTTTTTATATACCTTTTTAAAACAGAAAAAAGAGAGTGGCACGGTGGCTCAGTGGTTAGCACTGCTGCCTCACAGTGCCAGAGACCTGTCTCGGGCAACTGTCTGTGTGGAGCTTGCACATTCTCCCCATGTCTGCATGAGTTTCCCCCGGGTGCTCTGGTTTCCTCCCACAGTCCAAAGATGTGCAGATTAGGTGAAATGGCCATGCTAAATTGCCCGTAGTGTTAGGTGCATTAGTCAGGGGTAAATGTAGGGTAATGGGTCTGGGTGTGTTGCTCTTCGGAGGGTTGGTGTGGACCTGTTGGGCCGAAGGGCCTGTTTCCACATTGTAGGAAATCTAATCAGGAGTCTAATCTTAATAAAAGTACCAACCTATGTTAAACACGCAGATTCAGTGTGATCCAGAGTTCTAAACCCATAATTTGCTGATTTAGAAGTGAGAACATTCCAAGCTGCTTGTATTTGTAAGAACCATATCATTGAATAGAAACATATAGATCAATTGAACATCACTTCTGATGTTGCACTATGAACTCTGGCACCTGAAACATAACTTACATCCATAAATTCACCTTTACTTTTCTGCAGGTGGAAAATAGAAGAGAAAATAAATTTGCAATGTAATGGGATGCATCAATCACTAATTTATATAATGATTGGCCATTGTGTTAATGATGATCTGGATATCATTTATGCACTTAGAGTGTAATCATAAAATAATCTCATTTGAACAGCTCCCTGGGAGTGCATACTAGCAAGGTTTACTGTTTACAATCTTGCAATTATAATGATTGTACTGGTAATTAGGAAATAAAGCTTTCTGTTTCTTTTATCTTGTAGTTAGACTTTTTTTTTGTCTACGAGTCTCTTCTTTAGAACTTGCAACATTATAACATACCCAGGATAGTGATTAACCAAGTAAAGTATGCAATTGCTTTGTAATCTGAGGAGTCTGTAAATGTGATTTTCAGACCAAATTTAATCACTCAATAGTCATCTGAATAACCAGTCAAAGTATGAAGGGAATGTATTAAGTAAACAACCCACAGCATGATTTGCTGAATGCATTGGTTTGTCTTTTGTGCTGTTAGGCATGAAAGTGAAGAAAAATATTCTGTAAGCCATATCTAAAATCCACTGTGGGTTTCAACCCATAATTGAAATGTAACAAAATGTATCATTGTAATTGTACAGAATATGACTCTCAATTTAATAACATTTACAATTTAATGAATGTGAGAAATTAGTGCTGATGTTTATATTGCTTGAAGGATAATTGGAGATTGATGTAAAAATATTCACGACAAATCCAATGAGTTAACTTTGGTCCAGTACGTTAAGGAAAAGCAGAAAAGCTTTGGTACAATAGCAGATGAATGAAATAAGTCTTAATTGTTGTTGGATCATATTTGTTGCTCCCTGAACTGTCTACACTTCAAATTTTACTGATAGGAATGGACTGAAACTATTTCGATTGGCGAATTAAACCCAAAGAAGTGGTGTCTATGATTCTATGAAATTTAATGTCAGAAAGTAAGATCTGTGTAAGTATTTAAACTGTTTCTCTGAAAGTGTGTTCAATCGCTATTTGGGAAGGTGCATTTGTAATCCAGAGATGCATCCAGAAAGACCTACAATAATCCAGTCAAAGTATCCAACAGTTTCTTGAACAGTTCTGGGTTTTAGTCACTTAAATCTTATTTGCAACTCCTATCCAAATATTCCTAGGTTAATTACAAATAAGTGTAGTCATTTAATCTTTCTCAGTTTATTCAGAAAGAAAAATTCTAATATTTTTTCTATTTTGTTTTCAATCATTTCTTAGTAGATTCTAGGGTATGTGTATCTGTTACTTTTTCTAGTTGCTAAATCCAGGATTATTCTTTATACGAAACAAGATTTCCCGAACTTGTTCTATCTTCTTTTCTGTATTTATTTCAATCTAATGGCTTTACCTTACTTTAATTTAGTTTTTTGTTGTGGTTTAGTGACCAGAATTTAATGTGATATTCAAAATATAATTTACGAAGCAGTAACCAGCTTGGTTACATTCTCTAACTTTGTCTTGTAGGATGTGGACTTTTTAGTTATGCTTGACTATTCACACATGACTACTTAAAGTGGCCAACTTATGCACAAATGCTTGTAAATGTTGAGGTTATGACAACATAATTTAGAGGAAAGACTGTTACAATGTCTATTTCCTGTTTTCCCAAGTTCTGTTCTCATGTTTGGACTATTTAGTTTTATTGACTTTGTTGTTTACTGCTCTGCATTAGAATAACAACTTCTGTCAGGTTTAACAGGCTTAATCATTATGGGACCAGACCAGCAATTGAGAAGTTATGAGTTAAACTCTAACAAGGTAAATCATGAAATGGAGTACTATAAATTACAATGCTTTATGGATGACTGAAAAAATAACTAGAAACACTGATTATTTACAATTCATGGCAAGGACCTATGACTCCTTGCTGATCTATCCCGACAACTGTCTTTAGTTTCACACTTTAATTGTTGCTTATATTCATAGGCCAGCTGGGGATGATAGCAAAATGAGCAAGCAGAACACACAATGATATCACATGTATCAAACAGAATGGAAGTGATTGACCAACTCCCAATATCAATCATGCTATGAGACCATGTTACTATTAATGGCCAAGATTGATGTTTGACTATGTACATAATCTGTGCCACATAATTATATTAATTTTGTGACATTTTATAATACAATAATCCTACATTTACTGGGTAGCTGTGGTAGGGTCAGTCTTGAATTTTATTTGCTGCACTTTGACGAGAATCTGTTGAATCTGTTGAATAAATGAGTAAATAGACATTATTTGCTGTCGTGCATGAAGACTGTTTAGACAGTTAGGTGGAATACATTGGGAGCCAGACATCAAAACTAAAGGCAGAAAACACTATCCAACAAATCTGGCAGCATTTAAGAGACAAACAGGGTTAACATTTCAGGTCTGCTGCCTTGACAGGACAAGCCTGCCTCTATCAGCTCCAAACATTGTGACTAGAATTTGCGGTTCTCAGACAATTCAGTGCCTAAAGTTATGCTTCTAATCTCACCTCGGAGCAAAATGTCTCACCTCGAAGAGCTGTCAGTCAGTCAAAGAGCCAGTAGCTCTTCAGGTCCAGCAGCACTATCAAGAATTATGGCTACTCTTAGAGCTGCAACAGTTCAGCGATCAACCCAATGCTAGAGGATTGCATAAATTGGGTGGAATCACCAGGATCGGTTTGGCAATCCCTATGGTTGGGTGGAGGTTTTGGGATAGTGGAATTGGTGCTAAGAGTCCTGGGTGTTCTAATAGAACAGGGACAGTTCTTTCTCTCGTGTTGCCCATCAGGACAATTCTCACCCTTCCTGCACCTGTGAAAAGGTCACTAAGTTTGCCTGTTGAGCTTGTCACATGTGTTTGGCTACATTTACCACTGATAAAATAGTCAGAAGTCACATGACATCAGAGTATCGTCCAACAGGTCTATTTGAAAGCACAAGTTTTTGCAGCACTGCTCCTTCGTCAGGTGCAAGACTCTTCACCTGATGAAAGAGCAGTGCTCCGAAACCTTGTGATTTTAAATAAACCTGTTGGACTACAACCTGGTGTGGAGTGACTTCTGATCTTATTCACACCAGTCCAACACCAGCAACTCCATATCACTGATGAAATGTTAACAATGGCAGGAAGAGGTTCTTAAATAGTATTGTTTGGATCCATTCTTGCTTTCACATACATGCCTGACAAATACGTGGAGATCTGTTAGTTTTGAGTCAGACGACATGTGCAAGTTCCAGATTAGTTCATGGATTTAGATTCACAGTAATGAATTTTACTTAATGAACTTTAATGAATCCAGCTCACGTTTCAGGTGTACACCTCCCATGGTTTACTCCCCATTCAATGTAAATGATTGGAAAATCATAGGTTAGAGATGCCCGAGTTCCTGGTATGTATTCTGAGCTTCTTAGTTATTGCAGAAATAAAACTACACCAATGCAATATGAAAACTATATCAGTGCAAAATATAAAATAGTTTAAAATTAAATAATATTCAGCTCTGTTATGATCGCGGTGAAAATGGACTTTTTGATTTCCACCACCTGACTTTAATATTTGGGATCTTGCTTGACTAAATTGTTTTAAAAAGGAAAAACACTGGCCTAAGCCCACAGTGATTACTTGACGAAGGTAAGTTAATTTAAAGAAACAATCAACAAAGAAACTTGAATTGGTTTGAATTTAAATTAACATTTCGATACAATGACTGAAACTAAAATTGTTCAGATTTGTAACCCTTGGTTGTTTTACATTTTTATGGATAAGTTTGCACATTGGAGATCTAGTTTAAAACAACAATCCAGAAAAATGTAGGAATACAGTAATGAACTGCATTTCCAGTAACTGTCCTTCACCAGAAAAGAGAGAGGAAAGAGAATAGGTAATCTCTCTCTCTCTCTCTCATACCTTTCGCTCAGCCATTCAGCAAACAATATCGGGTGAAAGGCTAACTGGAGAAACATTCATTCATCAAGAATGCAAAAATAGCTAAAAGGTTTTGGCACTTCTAAAGACACTAATAATCAATTAAACAACCATGACCTCAAGTTAAAACATAACATGTTAAGGACATAAGGGCTTTAAACCAATGTGTTACTATCTTCCTGTCTATACTCGGCACTTTCTTTCTTTTAGATGGTATTGTGTGTGTGTGTGTGTGTGTGTGTGTGTGTTTGAGCTCATATTTTATTATTTTCCTCAAGGTTAGTAAGTAAGGAAATCCTTTATCTTTCTCTCAAAAAAAGCCTTACAATTGGGTGCTTAATTTTGAATGAGTGAATAGCACTTTAATTGAAGTATGATATAGCTGCATGCTAAAACAAATTAAAGATGTATAATGGGGCCGATATGAAGGTTAATAAATGCACACTGTTTCACCCTTTCCCACTTCATTGTAATAACGCTAAAATTTGAAAGATGTTTTTAAAAAATGATGCATTTTTCCACCATTCCTTTTTGATTGGCCACAAGACTCATTTAACAAAGAATGCACGCCATTCCCATCAATTAATTAATGCAACATAACCAACAATTAATAGAAGAAAGTATTCTGGGTGATCTGAGACAGAGGAGAGGAAAAAATATGGCTGTAAGAGCTGCTTCTTTTTTGAGGTACTTTCAGTGTTGAAGTTGAATTTGTTGAATTTTTGAAGCAGTAATTACTGTTTTATGAACTGTTGCATTCTTTTGGAATGTTTGGAAAAAAGAAAAGATCAAAACAACAGCACTTTCAAAAAGGAGGAAGAGCGAGAGAACAGATGCCATGTGGGAGATGAAAAACAGAGCAGTCGGCCTGCACATTTGTGTGACTGAGCAGGGAGCCTGGACAGCTGAATGGCTCTGCTGTTTAGTTTCAAATATTTCTGGACATTGGAGTTTATTTTAAGAAAAATAAACAAACTGAGATTCACAGATGACCTTGAAGAAACCTGTGTGAGGAGTTCACGGCAGGGGAGCAGCTAAGTGGATTTTTAAAAAAATGAAACCTTGATGTTTTCTTTTGTAAAGTTAAAATAGTAAGTGGAGTGGGTCTTTTTTTTAATCGTATGTTTTAATGAGATATGTCTCTCGACTATACTTTAAAATTATAAAATATAAGTACCAAGTTATGAGAGTAGTATTTTTAGAGCAGTTTAAGACCGTGCTATTTTATGGGTCTGTAGATTGTTAAGGTGAAAAAATGACCTTTAGTAGAGTAGTGTACTCTTCCTGTCAGATGTGGGAGACTAGGAAGAGTTTCCATGGTACTGATGATTATGTCAAAAGGGTGTGTTTGGTTGCCAATCCTTTCAGATGACATGGATGGGTTGAGTGAATGTTAGAGGCAATGAGGAATTTAAAGGAGCTGGGGGGTGTGATGGGTATCAGTTTCAGGAAGGGAGAAAAATATAGTCAGGTAGATGGCTTACTTCCAGAGAAGACAGGAGGAATAGGCAGATAGTGCAGGAGTCTCCCGTGGCTACTCCCATCTCATGGGTACTCCCATGCTGTTTTGGAAAATATCAGGCATAATAAACTTCAGGTGAATGTAACACTGACAGCCATGTTTCTGGTACCAAGACTCCCTCTAATATAACGAGGAGCATGTCAAGTTCCAAGCGATCGATTATGATAGTGGACTCGATAGTCAGAAGCACAGACTGACGTTTCTGTGGTCAACAATGAGATATCAGAATGGTGTATTGTCTCCCTGGTGCCAGGATCAAAGATATCCCAAAAAGGGTGCAGAATCCACTCAAAGGGGAGAGGGACCAGCAGGAAGTCCTTGTGCATGTTGGAACTAATGACATAGGAGAGAATATAGGAAATTAGGCAGGAATTTAAAAAGTTGGTTCTCAAGGGTTGTAATATTTGGATTACTCCCAGTGCCACAACTAGTGAGTGTAGGATTGGGTAGATCGAGAGACTGAATGTGGGGAAAAGGATTCACATTTCTGAATCATTAGAATCCCTTCTGGGGTAGATGTGACCTGTATAAGAAGAACGGATTGCACCTGAATTGGAAGGATACTAATATACTGGCGGGGAGATTTGCTAGAGCTGCTTGGGAAGACTTAAACTAGTAAAGTAGGGGGGGGGGTGTGGTACCCAAGGAGATAGTAAAGATCTGGTGCAGAGACTGTTGCAGTTGAGAAAAGGAGTGAGTCAAACATTCTGGGCAGGCAGGAGCAAAGCAGAGAAGGAGGTAGGACTGATAAATTAAATACATCTATTTCAATGCAAAAGGTCTGACAGGTAAGACAGATGAATTAAGGGCATGGTTGGGGATGTGGGATTGGGATATCATAGCAATTAGAGACGTGGCTTCTAAATGGACAGGATAGATGTTATAGGAGGAATGGGGTGGTGGGGGTGGGGGGTGGAAACAAAAGATGAAGGGGAGTGGTATTTTGATTAGGAGTAATGTTACAACTGTACTTGGGAAGAATATTCCTGTGGTGTGTCCGGTGAAGTTATTTGGGTGGAACTGGGAAATCAGAAAGGGATGATCATCATATTGGGATTGTACAATAGACTGCCCTATAGTCAACGGGAAAGTTGAGAAGCAAATTTGTAAGGAGATCTCAGCTATCTGTAAGAATAATAGGGTGGTTATGGTGGGGATCTTAACTTTTCAAACATCGAGTGGAACTGCCATAGGGTTAAGGGTTTAGATAGAGAGGAATTTAAGTGTGCATAAAAAAAAATTCAGATTCAATATGTAAGTATACTTACAAGGAAGGAGCAAAATAAGGCAGGTAACTGAGGTGTTGGTGAGGAAGCACTTTGGGGCGAGTAATCATGATTCTGTTGGTTTCAGTAAGGTAATGGAAAAGGATAGTCCAGATCTAAAAGTTGAAGTTTTAAATTGGAGGAAGGCCAATTTTGATGGTATTAGGAAAGAACCTTCATAAGTTGAAAAGGGGTGGATGTTTAAGGCAACAATTGCTGTGCAATTAGCTGGAATAGCCTTTTGTTATGCTACTGTGTTCTTATCAGAATACATTTTAATTTCAATTTGATTTGTTGTTGTAACCCACATTTTCATTGTCACAAGGAAGTTCACATTTTCAGGAACTGCTGATAGTTGTGGCATTCATTAAGTCACCAGAAAGATTGTGCTGCTTTCAAGAAAGAGCTGAAAAATGTGTTGCTGGAAAAGCGCAGCAGGTCAGGCAGCCTTCAAGGAGCAGGAGAATCGACGTTTCGGGCATAAGCCCTTCTTCAGGAATGAGGAAGGTGTGCCAAGCAGGCTAATATAAAAGGTAGGGAAGAGGGACTTGGGGGAGGGATGTTGGGAATGCGATAGGTGGAAGAAGGTTAAGGTGAGGGTGATAGGCCGGAGAGGGGGTGGGGCAGAGAGGTCGGGAAGAAGATTGCAGGTCAAGAAGGCAGTACTGAGTCCAAGGGTTGAGACTGAGATAAGGTGGGGGGAGGGGAAATGAGGAAGCTGGAGAAATCTGCATTCATCCCTTGTGGTTGGAGGATTCCTAGGCGAAAGATGAGGCACTCTTCCTCCAGGCGTTGTGTTACCATTGTCTGGCGATAGAGGAGGCCAAAGACCTGCCAGTCCTTGGTGGAGTGGGAGGGGGAGTTAAAGTGTTCAGTCACGGGGCGGTTGGGTTGGTTGGTGCGGGTGTCCCAGAGGTGTTCTCTGAAACGTTCCGCAAGTAGGCGGACTGTCTCCCCAATGTAGAGGAGGCCACATCGGGTGCAGCGGATTCAGTAAATAATGTGTGTGGAGGTGCAGATGAATTTGTGACGGATATAGAAGATCCCTTGGGGCCTTGGAGGGAAGTGAGGGGGGAGGTGTGGGCACAAGTTTTGCATTTCTTGCGGTTGCAGGGGAAGGTGCCAGGAGTGGAAGTTGGGTTCAAGGCAGGGTGGCAGGGTTCAAGGGCGGAGGAGCGGGAAGTGGAGGAGATGCGGTGAAGAGCTCTCCACTGCATCTCCTCCCATTCCCACCTCTCCGCCCTTGAACCCCACCCCTCCAATTGCCACCAGAACAGAACCCCACTGGTCTTCATCTACCACCCCACCAAACTCCAGATACATCGTACCATCCTTTGTCATTTCCGTCAACTCCAAACAGACCCCACCACCAAGGATATATTTCCCTCCCCTACCCTATCAGCGTTCCAGAAAGACCACTCCCTCCTTTTTCCTTATTCAGGAATGATTAGTAAACCTTGTCTGCTCTACTCTACCAGTAATCTAGATGTAGGTACAGTCAAAGAATTTAACTCTTTATCCACATTTTTGATATTATTACAGGGCTTGTTGGACCTACATCTATTCAGCTTCGAAGTGTTGTACCTTCTTTCAATCACCAGTTCAGACTGTTCCTCTAATTGTTCTACTCACAGTCAGTAATATCATTGACTGACTTACACCAACTTCCTCACGCAAAGAGGTAAATATTTTCTAATCAACCTGTTCAGAAATACTCTTACACATCTCAGGAGCAGATGGGGTTTGAACCCAAGCCTCCTACCTTAGAAGTAGGGACATTAATTTAATAGATTCTATTTTAAACTAACATATTAGATGTTTCCTTTGAGTTATTTGAGAAGACTTTTTCTTCAATGTTCATTTGACTTTCTTGGAAGCAGGAGAATGTGAGGACTGCAGATGCTGGAGATCAGAGCTGAAAAATGTGTTGCTGGAAAAGCGCAGCAGGTCAGGCAGCATCCAAGGAGCAGGAGAATTGATGTTTCGGGCATAAGCCCTTCTTCAGGAATGAGGAAGGTGTGCCAAGCAGGCTAATATAAAAGGTAGGGAGGAGGGACTTGGGGGAGGGGTGTTGGGAATGCGATAGGTGGAAGGAGGTTAAGGTGAGGGTGATAGGCCGGAGAGGGGGTGGGGGCAGAAAGGTCGAAGAAGATTGCAGGTCAAGAAGGCGGTGTTGAGTCCAAGGGTTAGGACTCAACATTTAATCACATTTATATTGGATTGCAGGTCACGCAATATATTTTTGAAAGAGTACTAAATATAAGGTGTTCCTTGAAGCTGCCTTTTTTTGGACGAGATATTAAAATACTACCAGTTCTTTTAGACAGACATAATTAATAAAAATTTAGAGAACAAGTCATCCTAATGTGTTGGCCAATGTTTAATGCATTCAATGTTACCAAAAAAAAACTTGATCTGTCTCCTGTTTGTTTGTGGGACCTTGCTGTGCCTAATAAAACTGTCAAGCTTGTCATACTGCTACAACAGCAGCTACAATTCAAGGTAGTTTATTGCTGTAAAGTACTGAGGGATGGCCCAAGGTAATAAAAGATGTTACATAAATATAAGAGTTTTAAAAAAATTTTGATCCTAAATATTGTTGTTACGCATTTGTCTTGTTCACAAGTATTGATAATATTGCAAAGAAGTGTACTTTCATGTGTTGGAAAATGTAAAGTGTAACATCGAGCTAGCTACTTTTGGAAGTTATATCTAACTGATATTTATAAGACTGTTCGTTCAAAGTTGGTCATATCACTTGAAAGTGTAAAATTCGTTGACAACAAGTTGGATACACATTTTTATAAAGTATAAATATTGTGTGAAATATATATTTTATGACATGATTAAATATTTCATGTTTTTGACAAAAGCAGTGATAGCTCAAAGAATGTGTGACAATCATAATCACAAAAGTTGCTATATTTAGAAATTCTGTAGCATTCAGATGTTTACAATGCAGAGAAAGTGGTAACATCATTCACAACCTTATAAATTACAGCCAGAAATTCACTATCCCTGTTAATGTTGATGCACAATACATTGTAATATAGTTGTAAACACTTTTTTCATGCAGCATTCTAATACAAAATGGTTCCTCTAAAAGTTGTCATAATACTAATGTTTGTGCTTGACATTCATTGTCAATGTCATTATAATTTTAAGGATAAACTTAAGTGGGCAGGTCAAGTGATTTCTACATTCCACATTGAGCAATAGTTACCAGGAGAGGAGGATTTGAGAGATAATAGAAAATAAAAAGAATTAAAAATCATGGAGAAAATTAATGGAGAAAATATTGTGATCTAAAGCTTCCTTTAACTTTCTTGAATTGGAGGGAGAGACCCATGTTTTCAATGTAAGTAGAGAGAAGAGTGAAAAATGTGACAATTGATAATTTGTAGCTATAGGGAACCCCATAAGACCATAGGAAATAAGAACAAGAGAAGGCCAGTTAGTCCTTCAATTCTGCTCTGCCATTCAGTAGGATCATGGCTGATGCAACATTCCTCACATCCACGTTCCTGCACTATCTCCACAACCTTTGATTCCCCGACTGATCAGGAAACAGTATCTCAGCTTTAAATATACACAAGAACTCTTTCCCATACAGCTCTCTGTGGCAAAGAGTTTCAAAGACTCTCAACTGTCTGAGGGAATAAATTCCTCCTCCTCTTAGACTTAAATTGGTATACATTTTATACTGACACTATGCCTTCTGGACCTAGACTCTTGTTTTTTATGAGGGTAAACATCCTCTCAGCAATTATCTTGTCAAGCTTCTTAAGAATCCTATATGTTTCAATGTGATCACATTCCAATCCTTCTAAATTTCAGTGAGTGGAGTCCCAGCCTGTTTAGCCTTTAGCTCATAAGATAATCTTTCCACACTAGGGATCATCTAGTGAATCTTCTCTGAACTGTCACCAATGAAATAGTATCTTCCCTTTAAATAATGGGACCAAAATTGCCTCAGTACTCCAGATGTGGTCTCACCAGCACCTTGTACACGTGTAGTCAGACTTCCCTACTCTTGTACTCCAGCCCCTTTGAAATAAAGGGCAACATTTTTTTTAGCACTCCTGAATACCTGCAGGGAACTGTTATCCATATTGGCTGCTGGTGAAGAATCCTGTGTTAAACAAAAGGACAGAGAAATCGTGAAAATTTGATGCTCATGTAGTGGTTAAGATTGTCATTGTTTGAACAGAGCTGCTTGAATGTCTGAGGTTTGAGCATTGTGAGTGGATTGTGAGGCTTCTCTCCTGTCTACTCCATTCTTCCTGGTGATAGCATGTACTTCTTATTGGTGCTAGCTATTTTGTGGAGGCACCAGCTGTTCCAGGGGCCCAACGTCCAGGTATTCCTGTACTCCTAAATGGATGCCTACTTACATTGTCCAATTAGAAGTTTTTTTTCCCTTGAAAATAATTCTCCCTCACTGATGTAGTGCAGGGTGGGGACCCAGCTGTTATTTTCCTGGTGCTGGATTGAATTTACATTCCATGATGTGATATGAATAATAAATTATATAATGCTAGTATAAATAACAACTAGTGCCACGGAAATGCTTATTGAATGATGTTAACACAGGAACAAAAGTGGGTAATGTAAAGACGCAAAATGACAATATTAGATTTTACCAGAAATCAGCAATGTAACATTTTTTAGTTTCATGGATCGTTCTCTCTAAGTGGTGCAGTGAGTTTCCTCATGCTACCATTACAAACATCTCATAAGCAAGGTGCCATGCCCCTCTGACAATACACTCACCCAGTGCTAGCCCAGTTCTCACCCTTGCCATGGGTGAAATCACTCAACAATGTCAGGATTTCCTGGGATACATCATCTTTGAAACCCAGTCAGGCTTTGGCAGTCTCAGATTGACCTTCATCAGTGGTAGTGGGAGAGTAATTATAATCCAATGCTTAATAGGAACATTGGTGCAACTGTTGCAAAAAAACTAAACATTTCTCCACCTCTCATGGTGTAAACACCAAGCGTGTCAGCTTACTGTCCTTAGCCATATCCTCTTGATAGTCTTACAACCATCTCTTAAGTAATTGGTACTCTCTCCCCATGTTGACTGTAGCTCAGAATCCTATCATTAATCATTTCAGGATCATCAGTTAGGAAAGTTTTCAAACATGTCAAAACAGTCACTTCTAATCAAAAGCAGCAAAGTGAACAAAAATAAACAGAAGCAGCCTTTGTCTCAGATCAGATATCAGCAGATTGCCTTTTCAAGAATCAACAATATTTGAGCCAATGAATGATTGCTGCTCCCAACTCTCATCGGAACTGGGTGCCAATTAAATCTTGTCTGGCTTGTAGCACCCAGCACTCCTGTAGTCTATCATGCAGTAGGTGGTGTTCCTCTGAATCAAAGTTTTCATCTTCTCCTTCAAAAGACTTCTCCCATTTTCTAGCTCAACAGCATCCATTATATGCCACCTTTGTCTGCTCCAATTGTACAGAGTACAACATGCTTGAATTTTGACTCACTTTATCCAAGTATATTCAGGGGCAGCCCTCTAAGATGTAGTTATGATGAGCACAGATAATTTTCATGTTGATGGAATGGAAACCTCTTCTACAAATGAAGTCTGTGCCATGTGTTTAGAGTCGATCATGCCCTCCCCCGGGGGAAGACAGCTATGTTGTCATAGCCTACAGACTGGACTGCAACACTGACCTCATCATGGGCAAATGAGATGAAGTGGTGTGATTTTTCACAAATGATATCAATAACGGGCTTAATATATTTGTGGGGAGATTGAGAGATCCCACAGATCCTTAGTGGAGCATTAGAAGGAGCTCGTGCGCAATTTTTCAATGCACCTGTGATCTTGATGGTCATCAGCTAGGATGGTCACTCTCACCTTCAGGCCGCAGGTCCCACTCCAGCAGTTGGCACTGTTCAGTGAAAGGTCCGAGGACATGATCAATCTACAGTGGCACTGTGCTTTGCTCATCTGGAGCAAATGGCCTTCAGGATGATAAAATTTGAACTTCTAGTGCATCCTGAGGAGAGCTTCTGCTGTGATCTCTTCAGTGACTGCTAAATAGCCTGAACATGTAGTCTATTGCTAGTCCTGGGTTTACTGGTGGAACAGTGCTGTGACATTTCGTGCCATCTTGATTGCATCACAGGAACCGTGAAGATAACTCTGTTGTGGTTCAATCATTTGTGACACTTGCAATGAATCTGTGGGGAACCTAAGAAACAGAACCAGTTTTTATAATGAGAGCAATCAGTATTCACATCACTAAAAAATAATGATTTGGAGATACCAGTGTTGGACTGGAGTGTACAAAGTTAAAAATCGCACAACACCAGGTTATAGTCCAACAGGTTTAATTGGAAGCACTAGCTTTCGGAGCACCGCTCCCAACCACCTGATGAAGGAGTGGCGCTCTGAAAGCTAGTGCTTCCAGTTAAACCTGTTGGACTATAACCTGGTGTTGTGTGATTTTTAGCTAAGCAATAATGGATTAATATACTGCTCCATGTAGTAGGGCATGGAACATTCTGACAAGGAGGACCATGGATTGCCTCTAAATGTCACTTAGACATATTCTGATGAATGCTGCAACAAACATGTTGCAGAGAGGAGATTCTAGTGCTGTCTATGACTCTATAACTGAGACCTCCCAGACCCACTTTACCCAAGAATGGAATCATTGTATATCAGAACATGTTGATTTAAACTTATGATTTAAGGTAAGATTGAATTAACTCTGTGTCCCTGTGCATCTTGAAAATTTGCAGTACGTTTAGTATTTGTGGCCCGCAGGTACCATTTTTAATCTCATCTGTGACTACTTCTACTTTACAGAGATGACAATCCTAAACTGAAATGACCAACAACTTGGTCAACATTGCTTGTGACCACATTTCCACACTGCTGTACCTTGCAATATTTCACATTCATGATGCCATGATTATAGAGCACTTCAACCTGTACCCATACACAAGACCATAAGAAATAGAAGTAGTGTAGGCTGTTCAGCCCCTCAAGCCTGTGCCACCATTCAATGGGATCATGGATCATCTGACACTGCTCATGTTCGCATTCCTACCTTTCCCTAAAACCCTTCTGATCAAGAATATCAGCCTTAAATATATACAACAGATTTGCCCCCGCAGCTCTCTGTGACAAAAACCTTCAAAGACTACCAACCCTCTGAGAGAACTAATTCCTCCTCATCTCAGTATAGGTTGGTGCTCCTTAAAATACTCAAGGAGTCCATCACTTGGTTTATGCAGGCACTTGGAAGTCTCTGATATTGTTGTGGTTCTGTTCACCGAGCTGGGAATTTGTGTTGCAGACGTTTCGTCCCCTGTCTAGGTGACATCCTCAGTGCTTGGTAGCCTCCTGTGAAGCGCTTCTGTGATCTTTCCTCCGGCATTTACAGTGGTTTGAATCTGCCGCTTCCGGTTGTCAGTTGTCCGCTGCAGTGGCCGGTATATTGGGTCCAGGTCGATGTGCTTATTCTCACAAACTTTGAGTCTCTGATATTTCCAACATGATTGAAATCAAAAATAAATTTGATATAGGCTGCATTTTCTCTTCATATTTGTATGCAACAGAAGGCATAAAATATCAATTTCTTCCTCTGTTGACCCTCCCAGGCATGGTATTCTCAATTGGTTCTGTGACTGTACAGATGTACTGCCTATTCACTTTGCTCATGAGACATTATGGTGGTCACAGAGGAGCAATACTAACATTTCTGTTCTCTGCTGTGCCTGATAAATTTTTTTTTTCAATAACACAGACATTGAATTACAGTTATCGCCAACACATGCACTGGCCCTTTCGCCTGTCAATTTAATCTTCCCAATTACATTATTTATGTTTCACAGCAATCTTGAAATTCTGTTTCTGATCACAAACTTTATGATAGAAACTAGGAATCTTTTGCACAAACGATAATGTATCAGCGGTGTGTGTGTGATAGATATATAATACCTGATACATTATCGTTTGTGCAAAAGACTCTGTTTAATATAGTTTCATATGGGAGAAAACATTTCCAAATTGTGGGAATGTCAAATTCTCTCTTAGGCTGAGTTTCACAATTGTATAAATATTTCATAGTAATTTTTGAGGAAATAAAAGTAAATATGAGAAATTATTCCTGCTCATAAAAGGAACAAGAGCAAGAGAGCATATGTTTAAAGTGATCCGCAAAAGAAACAAAGGTGCTGAGGAAAACCTTTTCCTCACTCAGCAAGTATTTAAAGATACAGAATGCATTGTCCTGAAGAATATTGGAGGCAGGTTCAATTGAAATATTCAAGAGATCATTGGGTGGTTAGTTGGATAAAAGTAATATACAAGAATACTGGGGAAAAGCACAAGATTAACATTTGGTAATGATCCTCATTTAATGAACTATTGCTGACACGATGCATCAAATGGATTCCTTCTGCTCCATGGCACTTCTGTGATTCTATGGCCCATGAAAGTCCTTCACATTTTTGTAAAATTTGAATTTGACTGTAACTGAGCAAAAAGCTAGAAGCGTGGGTTGCTGCAAGTTACCTAATTATACCACTGTCAATTGATTGCAGAGCCATATCCAGAGATGTAAAGACTCTTTCTCAGGAATTAATGAAATTTTCAAGCATTTATTATGAAAATATAGATTCAGCATGAGCCAGAACAAACGTTTACAACCACAGGGTTCTGAAACTATGGCCTCTGGTCCTAGATTCTCCATGAAAAGAAAAACATTGTCTCCGCATTTACCCTGTCAAGTCCCTTAAGAATCCTATATTTTTCAATCTTTAACTGATTCAAAATCTATGATTATCTGGAAATTTTAGCCAAAGTTTATTATTTGTGATTGATGCTGAAAATGTGTTGCTGGAAAAGTGCACCTGCTGCGCTTTTCCAGCAACACATTTTCAGCTCTGATCTCTAGCATCTGCAGTCCTCACTTTCTCCTATTTGTGATTGATCCCAGACTCCAAATTAATTAAGTATGAAGTTCTTCCATCAGCATCCAGGGTATTCTTATCCAGTTGTTCCTGCACAACCATCTGCAGCTGTATGTTTGTAACCGAACTCTTTATGTGTTAATTGTAAAATCCTTTGTGTGCTTTCTTAATAATGTTACTTTGGATGTACAATCAGTCTGCAGAGCCACCATTGTTCTCATCTACACAAATTACACCAAACAAAGTATTATTCTAAGTCAACTTAGAACTATTTTCAGCCATCTTGTGCTGCTTTCAGCCATGGGTGGCACCAACACTGGCATGTATCAGATGCCAATGCTCATAGTTATGGAGTGCATGCAGTCACTGCCCTTGCAGTGTGCTCTGAATTTCTGATGCTACCTGTACAAGATGAAGGTCCAGAGGAGCAAGCAGTGAGCTGGAATCTCCAGGTTCCCACTCAATATCATGTTGGGAGTTTTTGCCATTTAGTTTCTATTCAGTGTCAGGTAACTTCATCTTATAAGATGAAGCAAAGTAATAATGTGGCTGTTACTGAGTGGTAATCACCGTTAATAGCCCTCCCGCCATCCCCACTTGTGAGAATCTTATCTTGACATCTGATACTTTACAGGAAAATGGGACTTTAAGATCTCGAAGGACTTCACTGGACTTCAGTCGATTTTCTCAAGTTTCTGTCACGGTTTACATAGTCCAGGGGCTGTGGCATTCCTGATGAAAGGCTTTTGCCCAAAACATCGATTTTACTGTTCCTCGGATGCTACCTGAACTGCTGTGCTTTTCCAACACCACTTTATTCTAGACTCTGGTTTCCAGCATCTGCAGTCATTGTTTTTACCTACGCTGTTATGATTGTGTCCTTTGCATCTGAAGAGTGGATGGTTCCCATTCAGTGTTTAACTAATGACATAATTGCAATTGAGTTACACTCCACTCTGAATACAGAAATTAAGATCACATAGGATGATGTATATGCACAGAATTAAGTTTTGTTCTTAGCATTAACTTTGATTTATTCAAACCCACACCTTATACAGCAATAATATAATGTGTTCAATGAAACATTGAAATTGTTACCTTGCATGAGAATTTCTTGTAAAACAAATGCTGCATTCAGTTCAGTCGTTGAGAATCTAGAATATTATTTTTATTACTGACATCTTTATCGGTATAATGTTTCAAATAATGGGCAGTTTTGCACTAGTAGTCGCAAATATAACCTAAACTCAGTCTTAATTTTCAAGTAAAAACATATTAGATATTATAACTGCTTCATTAGTCTGATTTATCAATTGTTCATCTTCATTTTGCTTGCAAAGTATGAGAATTATATTCTTCCTTAATACACCAAATTTTACCTCAGAAAATTCTGAAGAGAAAGTAATGATGACAGCTTATGAAAAATAATGAAGTATGAGCACAATCATTTGGGGACTTTAAATGTCAACCATTTTTTTTATCCAAATAACACATAACCATTAATGAAAGCACATACAAATTATACACAGATGGTTCTGATTACTGATGAGAGCTGAAGCACATGACCCCATTTCTCTCAGACTGCAAATTGAAAATAAGAGTGAAATGACTTCTCCTCAAGCATTAGCATTTGTTTGCTAATGGTGATAGCTGTTGGTAAGATTTTCAGGAGATGTGGGGGAGGTGGGTAGTGTTATGGCTTTTGTTGCTATCTAAAGCAGCATCTGATAAACGTGGCAGCCATAATTTCATCCTGAACTTTGTCACATAGAGGTCAAACATGGTAAGGGAATCTTTCCAGGCAAAATGGAAGCAGCATAAAGTGCATTTCAGAAATTAAGGTCTCAATAATTATTCTTCAAGACATCACTGAATAGCATATACAGCCAGTTGAATAAACAGTTAATCCTTTGCCATTATAAAGGTAAGTGAGCTGAGGAATAGATTACTGTAAGAGGGTGAATGAAGCAGCACTGTACAGAAGGAAAAAAGGAAAAATGATGTCCAACCTGAAAAATTTATAATGAATCCTGATATGGCATGCTGTAGTTTAAAAAAGAAACTTGACTGGCTCAGGAATGATTTACTGTCTGATTTCAGTGGAAGTCCTTATGCATAAAATAATAAATCACCTATTCCTATGAGAACATGGACTCTGCAACAAGATTAAACTGCTCTGAGTGCACTTATAATTTGCATGTTGAATTCTTATGTTGAAGTACATTGAGACAAACAGTTGACCAAAGGGATGAGCTGGAGGTGAAGTGAGAGCAAATAATACTATTTCGGCTAAGATTATTGGGAAGTGCAGTTAACATAAAGAATATCAATTTACCTTTACTTATGCATGGAGCTCACACAAGGTCAAAGCCGAGTTCTAAATTATCCTACATCTCAGGTCAGGGAGGAGCCACAAAGTGACAGAAATGTATGGTGGGGAGCCATAATCACCATTGACAAGTGAGCACCAACAACCTTATACATGTGTGTATGTATACCTGTGTCCTGCACTGTTTTTGGCTGGGCAATTTCACAATTCAGCAATTTAAATCATACAGACACAAATTCCTATTAGGAGCAGATGGTGGCCACTCAGCCTGTTCCATCATTAAATAAGATCATCGTTCCTCGAATTTTGGCCTCGATTCCACTTTATTCTCCCTAGTTCCAATACCCTTTGATCCCTTGATGGTCAAAATCTACCTCCCTCTGTCTGAAAAGTTCTTATGGGAACTCCCTCCCCTCTCAGGGAAAAAGAGTTCTGCCTGCAGACACATCACTCTCTGGGAGAAGAATAATTGTCCTCATCCTTGCCTGATATGGGAAACCTTTAATTTTTAAACTGTGTCCTTTAGTTCCAGTATGTTCCTCAAGGAAAGCTTTTCCACCTCCACCCTGCCAAGTGTCCCCACAATCTTATATGTTTCAATATGTTTCCTGATTACTTAAAATAGTATGCATCAATGTGAACATTATGTTTTTGAGTCTTTAAAACAAAAACAAAACCTGCAAACTGAAAAATGTGAAATGAAGATGGAAAATCTTAGAAACAATCAGATCAGCAGCGTCAAGTGAAGAGAGAAATGGGTCCAGATTTTCATCTGGGTGCAGGAAAACAGTCTGCATTCCTTTGTGTTTTTTGAAATGCGCTACAAACCATGTGTTATTTACCTGGGTTTTGTCTTTTTACACAGGAGTCAGGTTGACACTGCATTCTAGGAATCAAAATGCAATGCCTGATGAGTGTGGAAGTGAACAAATTCAGTGCTGCCTCAATTCTGCATTATAATAGCTCAGTGTTCATCAATGTGTAAATGACCTTTAAATTTCAATTATTAGCTGAACACCCTTTTTCCATGTCACCTTAAGTCCCTCTCAGATTGTCCATGCTACCATGTTGCCTCCAATTGTCCATTACACCTCTTATCCATTAATGTTCTAATTCCCTCAGAGACTTCATGTCCTCATGTGTCCTCCATAGTCACTAATCCATTATGCAAATTATCAAGTTCTCAGGAGTAATGAAATTGCAATTGAAAATACATCAAAATACTAGGGAAAGCAGTTAAACCTCTAATCATTTACCAAATACCACTAAGGCAGGAAGTGGGGCGGGGGTGGGGTGCGGGAGAAATGTTGTCTCATGCAAAATATGTCATGAAATGGAGCCTGATGATCCCGTCCACCAAGGCTGACCTTCTGACACAATTGACTTGTGTTACTTCCAAATTTCTGTTTCATTCACTCTCTAAATAGCTTTCTCGAGAGTCGGGTTTTCTTCGAATTATAATAAACCTGACAAAGACTCATCAGCAATTCCTGCAATATTCTGAATCTGATAAATGCTGATTTGAATCAAAATAGTAACATTTTTCCACGAACTGTAGACAGAATTAATGAAATGATCTATGTATACAGACGTCTGGGAGTCCAGGTAATCCAAGATGGAGGACAGGAAAACAAAAGCTGTAAGAGCTTTTTTTTTTCAAAGTTGGTGCTGATTTACTCAGTAATTATTGTTGTATAAGCTATTGCATTGTTTTGGAACTTTGAGAAAAAAAAGATCAAAACTTCAGCACTTTTAAAAAGGAAGAAGAGTGAGGGAGAAAATACGGGTCCCGGCCTCTCCATAACATAGCCACAAAACATATATCGCAAAATGTCTGCACTTAGCTACTGCGCCTACCCACAATGCCTTAAATTGGCCAAATTAGATGCCCTAGACATCACAAATACCTCAGGACATGACTCATCCAGTCCCAGACCAAGAGAATATACATCTTCAGATTAACTGATAATGAGCTCCCCACTCCACAATAGCCCAGCCACCTCTGATGTCCTTAGGACACAGCTGGTCCCACTAGGAGTCAAGCCTTTGCAACCCTGGAGCGTCGGAGGCTGAGGGGTGACCTTATAGAGGTTTACAAAATTATGAGGGGCATGGATAGGATAAATAGACAAAGTCTGGGGTCGGAGAGTCCAGAACTAGAGGGCATAGGTTTAGGGTGAGAGGGGAAAGATATAAAAGAGACCTAAGGGGCAACTTTTTCATGCAGAGGGTGGTACGTGTATGGAATGAGCTGCCAGAGGATGTGGTGGAGGCTGGTACAATTGCAACATTTAAGAGGCATTTGGATGGGTATATGAATAGGAAGGGTTTGGAGGGATATGGGCTGGGTGATGGCAGGTGGGACTAGATTGGGTTGGGATATCTGGTCGGCATGGACAGGTTGGACCGAAGGGTCTGTTTCCATGCAGTACATCTCTATGACTCTATGACAAGAAGGCACCAAAGGTATTTCGTTTGCCCCTCAGCAATACAAACACCGTGATACCAGGATGAAATTGATTAACACCTAATCCAGCCAAGAATCGTAATCTAGGTGAAAGTGAGGACTGCAGATGCTGGGGATTAGAGTCAAGATTAGATTGGTGCTGGAAAAGCACAGCAGGTCAGGCAGCATCCAAGGACCAGGAAAATTGACATTTCGGGCAGGAGCCCTTCATCCTGGATTCCTGATGGAGGACTCCTGCCCCGGATGCTGCCTGACCTGCTGTGCTTTTCCAGCACCACTCTAATCTTGACTCTAATCTCCAGCATCTGCAGTCCTCACTTTTGCCTAGTTGATTTTAACCTTACTGCGAATCCTCTTGCAAAGGATGCCTACCTTGAAGAAGTTCTCCTCTCTCTACAAAGATTGGAATCTCCAAGTCAATTAAGAAACTCATTGTAAGACACTGGACACTTGAATCTTTTCAATGAATGAACTTTATTTCTCTTTGTTGTAGAACTCACACCATTGTCTCATAACTCACACTTCATTGTTGGAAGAATATAAAACTCCACTGTATTCTCTGTTTGGGCAAGGAGCTGTGGTTCTTTCTGAACAGGCTGTCAGCAACTGTTTCAGTTGGGGTCAAGTCTCTTCCATGATATCGCTGTTTGTTAAATAAATCCTTGTCAGTTCTCAGTCCGATCTGCGTGTTTGTGATCACTGATTTATTGGGCTAAATTCTCCAACAAACAAAAACAGAGCAGGTACCATGTGGGAGGTGAAAATATTAACAGTAAACCTGCACAGCTGTGAGACCGAGCAGTGAACTTACACGGCTGAATGCCTCTGCTGTTTGATTTCAAGTATCTCTGGACATTAAAGTTCATTCTAAGAAAAATAAACAAATACAGTCGTGAGATTTACAGCTGACCTTCAAGAAACCTGTGTGGGGGAGCTCACTGCACAGGAGCTGCTGGGTGTTATTTTAAAAGTGTAACCTTACTGTTTTTGTAAATCTAAATAGTGCGTAGTTATTTTTAGTATTTTTTTATTGAGATTTGTCTCTTTATTAAACTTTAAAAATATAAAACAAAGGTACTAAATTCTCCTGAAACAATGTTTTTAGAGCAGTAAGACTGTGGAATTTCCAGGTCTGTAGATTGTTTAAGTGCAAGATAGCCTTTTAATAGAGTGGTGTGATCTTCCTGTCAGATGAGGGAGATTAGGGAAAGTTTCCAAGTTATTGATGATTATGTCTGCAGGATGCATGTTTAGCTGTGAATCCTATTGGATCTCAGTTTCAGGAAGGGAGAAAGACCGCAGATACAGTCGGGTACATTGGTTGCCTCCAGGGAACGTGGGAAGGATAGGCAAGTCGTGCAGGAGTCTCCTGTGGCTATCCCCATCTCAAACAAGTATGCTGTTTTGGAAAAACAGGGGTCAATGGACTCTCAAGGAAATGTAACACTGACAGCCAGACTTTTAGTACCAAGACTTGATCCAATGTAACCAGGTGTATGTCAGATTCTAAGTGATCAATTGTGATGGGGCCTCTAATTCAAAGGCACAGGCTGACATTTCGGTGATCGACAACAAGATATTAGAATGGGGTGTTGCATCCCTGGAGCCAGGTTCGAGGATATCCTGAAAAGGATGCAGAATATTCTCAAAGGGGAGAGGGACCAGCAGGAAGTCATTTTATACATTGGAATTAATGGCATAGGCAGAGAAAAGGTTGGGGCTCTGAGGAGATAATATAGGAAATTAGGCAGGAATTTAAAAAGTAAGTTCTGAAGGGTAATAATATTTACCATGTGTTGGTGAGGGTAGGAACAGGAGGATAAAGCAGATGACTACATGGCTGAGGAGCTGGTGCAGGGGAGAGAGGTTCACATTTTTGGATCATTAGAATCTCTTCTAGTGTACAAGTGACCTGTGTAAGAAGGATGTGTTGTACCTGAATTGGAAGGGGACTAATATACTAGTGGGGAGATTTTCTAGAACTACTCTGGAGGATTTAAACCAGTGGGGTTGGAGTGGGGATGTTAGTGGGTGGGATAACTGGGCAGATAGTGAGGAAAGAGATCAGTTAGAGACTGGTTGAGTTAGGAAAAGGAGCAAATCAAACAATCAGGGCAGGCAGGAACAAATCAGAGAATGAGGATTGATAAATTAAACTGCATTTATTTCAGTGCAAGAGGCTGATCCTTTGTGATCTTATTTGGCATGATCATCTGTGGGAAACTCCAAACAGAATATGCAAAACTCTCGTAAGCAAGCACCTCAATGTGCAGTTTCTTTTATAAACACTCTGTTGCTGAGAATGCTGCCCTTGAATGTAAACGTCCAATCTAGAAGTGACTACACTTTAATTAATCAAACATATTGGAAAATAATAGTTGAGTGTTGTCAGGCACCTTTGATTGTGATGCTCACAAGTATACAAAACAAAAACAAAATCACTTTACACATGTCCAATGCTCTATCTTAGCCAAGCATTCTTAATAGTGTCTCTGAGTGAAAAGAAAAGACATATTCTTTACAAGTCTTTCCATCCTTCACTATGGCATTATAAATTCATTCTCATGCATGCTAAGAATGATTAGTAAGACAACTATCACTTGCTCTTTCTGCCGCACTCATCATTTGACTAGTCTTTCTTGTTGGTGTAATTATCTTCAAATGTCATTTTGCTCTGATGAAAAATCCTCAGAGTATTTCTGACAATGTTTATTATTTACTTTCTTCATAACTTTACTCATGCAAAATACTTAACTGGCACAATATGCATAAAGCTACAATGAAAACAAGCAAAATGTAATACATCACTGTCCCAAAGTACCATAGCTCCCACTTAAAAGTTTTCTGCAATATTTAATTGAAGGAATATGATGGTATGATTTTGTAGGAAATACATTACAATAATTTAATAGTTAATCTGAATCTTCCTTAAGATTCATTGTCTTCTCAAATGTTTATTAAAACAATAAATTTTAACTAAAGCAAGATACTAATTGCTGTACTTATGAATTTGTTTCAACATAACAAGTGACTAACATATTTCTAATATAAGATGTTCTATAAAACATCTTGTGAGCCATTTACTGTTTCAGAAGCAAACTTATTCTCCCAAATGTTTCCCCAAGTTTTTTTAAAAAACCTTGTTTTTACACATATATAAATAAAAAGTGAACAAAAGACAGTTGATGCACTTCAAAAATGAAAGTAATCGCACAACATTATGGTCATTGGAATTATGTTTTTCTGACATGAATTTACCATTATACTCCAAACATTATTCACTGTATTCAGACTAGATATGGTTTTGCTGAAAATGGCGATTTTTTTTTCTCTTTTCATTTTTGTCTGATTGGATTCACCATTGTAACTCTTAACATATTAACACTTAATCTGTTTTTTTCATGAATGTCTTTCTTCAATTGATTTAATGGGACCATTTCTTGTGATCAATGACATTATAAAGAAATCACTGGAAGGTGATCATAAGAAGGTGAATGTTCCAATATATGCACTTCTATGGTAGAATGCTGGTTTCTGCAAGGTAATACCAATTCTTTGGATAATTAGGAAATCTACAGAAGCTGCTGTTTTGAGGGTTGTGCATTTGCAAGTTTTATAACCTACACTGGAGCAACTAGGCAGAGGTCATTTGAAAGAAATTGATGATTTAAGTTCAATACTGAATATCTAGGCTATCAATAGAATGATGAATTAGAAGAACATGTCACTTTACTGTAGGTGTGGTGGAGATATTTCTGCAACAAGTGGGCAAAAATGTTGTTTCCCTTTTTCGGTGGGGTTGAGAGGACTTGAAGTAAGGGTAAATGCAAACATCCTGCAGACATGAACATAAGCAGGAAAGTGTAGTGTTATGCCTCTCAGTCAGTGACAGTATAATTTTAAGGACATGCTCATTAGTTATCATTGTTGTTACAGTGTGTGACTTAAGGCTGCATATGTCTTGATCTCCATTGTACCCTGAGATCACTTGAGGCTTGATATTGTTGGATGCATGCTGCTCTATTGTCATCTAAAATTTGTGCATGATAGTTCATTGTAATAAATATCAGTTGGATTCTTCAATACCGCTATAGCTATGTCCAGTTTCTTATGCTATAAGGGAGAATATAAGTTTGGCTGTATCAGGGAAAACAATCTGCTGGATGCAAAACTCACATCAGGAAGATATTTGCTGGCTAAAATCAGACTTTTCAAACAAGGCTTACTTAACAATATTTCTTGCTGCTAAATAGAGGGTAAATTGTTTTCATAGTACATTATATAAATAATTCTGTGATGCTCCATGCTATAGCCTATATCCCAGCATATACCATTTGTAAAGAAACTAACGTTAAGTTCCTTTCCTAGTTTGTGTTAAAAATTCTATGTGCTGGGCTTTTTCAACATGACATAAGTTCCTATCATAAGTTGGAACTAGTACATTTACCCTACTGTAATATAGCAAGTGTTGCGATAGCCAAAACACATTGACTGCTGCACCGTGCAACTCATTAAGACATCCCTAAAGACTTACATCTCTGATAATTTGCAATGCATGCCCACAATGCACAGAGTTAAGATCACTATATATCTTACTTCAACTGCATCCATGTTCAATGGTAACCAGTGTTTGACCATTAATTGGTGGCATTGAATCCTTTGAAGAAGTCAACTAGATTAAGTAGATTTACAGAAGCTGCTTCAACAAACTGTCCTGTGTTATGAACAGGTGAAAATGGATAACTGCTTTTTCTCTTTTCTCATGCCTTGTGTGACCACAACAGGTTTTTGACTTTTAAAAGGTTGCAATGTTACCATTTCAGCATGTATGTGACTGTGTGCAATTTGTAATAATTAAAACACAAGAATGAGATAAACTCAAGAATAGTAGAGTTTATTGGTAAAATCCAGCCAGCTAGAAAATATTAAAACAACTAGAATGTAAAAATATACCTTATTTCCAACACTTGCAATTACAAATTCAAGCCACAAACATATTGAAACATAACGTATCAGGAATTAAAATTCGCCAAGCTCAAAAGTGCAGTTTTAACAAAAGGAAATTCAGTGAAGATTCACTGATCATATCCACAGGAGTTGTTTCTTCAGCAGAAGCAGCTGATTAGAAATCACTGCGGTATATCCCATTCCTCTTGGAAACCAGTTTTACCAATCTTGAATGGCTTTCAGTTGAGGCAGTGTCTGCTATAAAATTGGAAAGACATTTTATCAACTAGACAGCTGATAAATTGGAGCGAAAAATGAGAACAAATGCTCACTCCATGACTTTGAATGTTCTCTGACTCATACCAAGTTCAAATGTTTGCAAAATATGTGGTATCACGTGACTACATTCCTGGTAGGTTTTATACCCTTAAATGAACAGTTAACTAGCTTGTGTTTATCAGAGCTTCATTTTCATCATTGTGATAGCCAAAGGGATTTTCAGTGTTTCTGCTATTAACTCCTGAGTGGTTGATTCATCCTCCATTCTGATGAGATGGAGAGCTGTTCACATCTTTGTGAGAGGACACTGCCTCTTGTGGGGGTTTCAGAGGCTTTAAATAAGATAGAATATAGCTACACAGAGGGTAAAAACGAGGGTGCAAACTGAAAACCGACTTATATCAGTGTCTTTTTTTCATTCACATATTCTTTCTAAAAGATTGTTATGCGTAAGCAGCTGATAAGATATCAAATTTGTTTCAGTGAAACCTTTCTTCAGGAGACCTGCTGAGTCTCAGATGCTGGATGACAAGGAACCTAAATGGGAGAAGTTTGAAAGTCATTCATGAAGGAATGTGAAGCTTTCCATTTCAGAGATCACTCATATTGACTCCCAGGGTATAGAATCATAGGTCCTGTCACAGCATTTGTCAAATAAACCATATCTAACATTGAACTTGTTTTCCCTTGGCTTTATTGACAAGAAGCTGCTGATTTGCCTCATGCTCTGTTGATACAACTGTGTAAATCTTATACACTGTTGCTTAGGTCAGCGGTACAATGCTGTTCTCATAGTTTTAAAAAAGGTTATTTCTAAGTGGATAGAGGTATACTACTGCACATTGGTATACTCTACCAAAGTAGATTTGCAAGCTTTTCAGTACAATCTCAAAGACAAATGCATAACTTAACTTTTCTTCAAAGTCTTTTCTGGTAGGATTAGTCCAGTGCCCATATATCCTCCAGCTGTGACCCTAAACAGGCTTAACTATCACTTTTACTTGATCCTCTTGACTTGTAATGAATGCCTTGCTTAATTTTCTCTCAATTATCAAAATCTGTATCTTGATGTCTCATGGTGTTTGGATCTGTAATGTACTTCTGTGAGGTGGAGTATAAAAAGACACTTGTAGAGAAGTGTTCAATTCACGACTCTCAGTGGATGACGCTATCAGCACATGAGAATCCTTCAGGAAAAAGTAAAAGAAGAAAAGATATGTTTAAAGCTGTAGATTCATCTAAGATAGATTCAACTATGACACAGTTGCAAAATAGACAATAGCAGATGAGTTGTCTGTTTTAATTTCCCTGATGCTATTCACAGAACAAAATAACAAATTGCAGGAATACCGCACCAAACAAAACTTTCCAGTACTTTTTCCAGTTTCTTTGCTCATTGATTTATATTTGTTTACATCAATCCACCCTTCAATAAAGTTTTGGAGAAAGTCTGTTGTCCATAGTTGTCCTTGACTGATAGATTTTCTAATGGCAGCAATACACCCAAAAACATACTTATTTGTGTGAGGGTCCATAGATATAATCAGTTTCATGCTCCAGTGCACTTAGATCCAACCCTGACTTTACTATTAAGCCTGACGATAAGGGTGGTGCAGTTGTCATCTGGTGTACTGATCTTTACATTGTAGAGGCTGAATGTCAGGTCTCAGGTACCTCCTCCTATCTCTCACTCTGGACTATAACCCTATCATGGAATATGAAATCATTGTATTCACTACGGTCACTGAGCTCATTTTATCTGGTGATCTTTCCCCCACCTCTCCACTACCTCCAAGCCCTCCAGCTCACATAACTTGCTTCAACGTCCTTCTGAAAATCCACAAACAGGACTGCCTGGGCAGACTGATTGTTTTTTGGCTTTTGCCCCACAGAACTCATCTCTTTCCACCTTGACTTGGTCTTTTCTCCCCTGGTCCAGGACCTTGGCCACTTACATCCATGATACCTCTGACATTTTACACCAGTTTCCGAATTTCCAGTTTGCAGACCTCATTACACCTCCTCTTTACATTGTACTTGCAATCCCTTTGCACATCCATCCCCCACCAGAATGGCCTCAAGGCTGTCCACTTCTTCCTGATACAAAGGCCTGAACAGTCCTCACCCATCATCTTCACCTGCTTGGCTGAGCTCATCCTCACCTTGAACAATTTCTCTTTTAACGCTTCTCATTTTCTTCAGATCAGAGGGGTGGCCATAGGTAAGTGCATGGGCCCCAGTTATGCCTGTCTCTTCATGAAGTATAAGGAACATTCCTTGTTCCAGAACCCACTCATAACTCTTTTTCCAATATATTGATGATATCATTGATGCTGCTTCCCTCTCTTGTCTGGAATTGGAAACGTTTATCAGTTTCACTTCCAATTTCCACCCCCATCCTCACTTTCACCTGGTCCATCTCTGACTCCTCCCTAACCTTCCTTGACATCTCTATTTCCATTTCTGAGGATAGTCTGGCCACTAATTATCCACTGTAAACCCACCGACTCCACAGCTACCTGGACTACGCAACCTTGCACCCTGATTCCTATAAAGATTCCATTCCATTCTCCCAGTGCCTCCATCTCCATTGCATATATTCCAATGAGGCTAACTTCTAAAAGGGAGCCGCTGAAATGTCCACATTATTCCTCAAGGATTCCCCAATACCGTTGTTGACCGAGATCTTAACCAGGTCTGACCCATCACCAACACTTCTGGCCTCACCTCCTTTCTTTCCTCCGCAACGACTATATGGTTCCCCTTGTTGTCACCTACCGTCCTATCAGCATCCACTTCTAGATCATCAGTCACCATTTACACCACCTTCAGCTAGATGTCACCTGCAGACACACACATTCCTCTCCTCTCCCTTCTCTGCTTTCTGCAGGTATCGTTTTCCCCACACCCCCGCCGCGACACCCTTGTCCACAGTTCCTTCATTCCCAACTCCTCTCACGGCACTTTTTCCTGCAAACATCAAAAGGGTAAGACCTCCCCATTTATTTCCCCCTCACCTCCAGTATCCAAGGCCCCAAACATACCTTCCACTTTATCTGTACTTCACACAGTTTACTCTACTGCATTCACTGCTCACAATGTCCTCTCCATTGGGGAAATGGAGTGTAGACTAGGTGACCGTTTCACAGAGCACCTATGTTCTGCCCATAAAAATGACCCTGAGCTTCCAGTTTCCCTACCACTTTAACACACGACCCTGCTCCCTGGCCAACATCTCTGTCTCAGGCTTGCTTCAGTATCCCAGTGAAGCTCAGCACAAGCTGGAAGAACAACACCTCATTTTCCACTTGGGGACCTTGCAACCCTCTGAACTTGAGTTCAATCATTTTAGGGCCTGAACTATCCCATGTCCTAGCCGCCAACCCCACACACCAGGCATTTGTATCACATAGTCTGCCATTACACACTACCTATCAACAGTTTCCATTAACTGTTGTTCACTTTCCTAGCCAGATCATGATCCACTCCTTTGTCTGTTCAACTGTTCTTCTCTCTCTATGGGCTCTATCCTCACCTATTATTTACTGCTTACCCCTCCCTCACTCTATCTTCTGCATATAAACCAACATTTTTTCTAGCTACCATCAGTTCTGAGGAAGGGTCAACAGACCTGTTAACTCTGATTTCTCTTCACAGGTGCTGTCAGGCCAGCAGAGCTGTTCCAGCAACTTATGTTCTTGTATCAGTTTCATGCTGTTGGTCTGGATAGTTACCTTCTTGTGCTATTTGATTTCCCTGGCACTAAGATTAATTTTGCTTTCTCTTTTTAGCTACCACAAGGTTCGACAGCTTGACATAAGACAGTTTGTTGCTCTCTGTAATGGTAAAGCAAGAGCCTTGTTCAATACTCCTTTTGTTTTAAAGTTTTTGATCTGTTGAATACTTGTAAATGGTAGTTGCAGTTGGGGTCTTGAAATGCATAAAGGTGGATAGATTTCCAGGAACTGATCAAGTGTATCCTAGAGCTCTGTGGGAAGCTAGGAAAGTGTTTGCTCGGCCTCTTGCTGAGATATTTGTATCATCAATAGTCACAACTAAGGTGCTAGAAGACTGGAGGTTGGCTAACATGGTGCCACTACTTAAGCAAGGTGGTAAGGACATGCAAGGGAACTATAAACAGGTGAGCTTGATGTCGGTGGTGGGCAAGTTGTTGGAGGGAATCCTGAGGGACAGGGCATACACATATCTGGAAAGGCAAGGACTGATTAGAAATAGTCAACATGGCTTTATGCATGGGAAATCATGTCTCACTAACTTGATTGAGTTTTTTGAAGAAGGAACAAAGAGGATTGATGAGGGCTGAGTGGTGGATGTGGTCTACATGGACTTCATGTGTAAGGTATTCAACAAGGTTCCCAATGGGACATTGGTTAGCAAGGTTAGATCTCATGGAATACAGGGATAACTATCCATTTGGATATAGAACTGGCTCAAAGGTAGAAGACAGAGGGTGGTGGTGGAGGGTGGCCTTTCAGACAGGAGGCCTGTGACCAGTGGAGTGCCACAAGGATCATTGCTGTGTCCACTACTTTTTGTCATTTATATAAATTATTTGGATGTGTACATAGGAGGTGTAGTTAGTATGTTTGCAGATGACATCAAAATTGAAGGTCGAGTGGACAGCAAAGAAGGTTACCTCAGATTACAACAGGATCTTGATCAGATGGGCCAATGGGCTGAAGAGTTGCAGATGGAGTTTATTTTGGATAAATGTGAGGTGCTGCAGTTTAGAAAAGCAAATCAGAGCAGGATTTATACACTTAATGGTAAGGTCCTAGAGAGTGTTGCTGAACAAAGAGACCTTGAAAAGCAGGTTCATAGCTCCTTGAAAATAGAGTCACAGGAAGATAGGATAGTGAAGAAGGTGTTTTGTATGCTTTCTTTGGTCAGAGTATTGAGTACAGGAGGTGGGAGGTCATGTTGCGGCTGTACAGGACATTGGTTAGGCCACTTTTGGAATATTGTGTGCAATTCTGGTCTCCCTCATATAGGAAGGATGTTGTGAAACTTTAAAGGGTTCAGAAAAGATTTACAAAAATGTTGCCAGGATTGGAGGATTTGAGCTTTAGGGAGAGGCTGAATAGGCTAGGGCTGTTTTCGCTGGAGAGTCGGAGACTGAGGGGTGACCTTATAGAGATCTATAAAAATCATGAGGGGCATGGATAGGATAAATAGACAAAGTCATTTCCGTGGGGTGGATGAGTCCAGAACTAGACGGCATAGGTTTAGGGTGAGAGAGGAAAGACATAAAAGGGACATAAGGGGCAATGTTTTCACACAGAGGGTCGTGCATGCATGGAATGAGCTACTAGAAGAAGTGGTGGAGGTTGATACAATTGCAACATTTTAAAGGCATCTGTATGGGTATAGAATAGGAAGGGTTTTGAGGATAAGGGTCAAGTGTTGGCAAATGGGACTAGATTAGGTTAGGATTTCTGGACAGCAAGGATGAGTTGGACTGAAAGGTATGTTTCTGTGCTGTACATCTCCATGACTCTATGACTTTGTCGACAATTCTCAACTGCCTTCATTTCTGCATGAATATCTGCTATATGATTGGGTGCAAGGCCATAGCAAAAATGATTTAAATAATATAATGCTTTCAAGATAATTTTGCTTTTTAATAACTTTATTGAATATGGAGCTTCTCTTCGTATCCATTCTAGATGATGCAGTATCATTCTATCCGATATAAATGGAGATACATGAATGTGTACACTTTAGGCAAGGTTAGAATTTCTCACTATACAGAGTGAACAGGGATAGGTGTTGAGTTTCATCAAGTCAACACAGATGCCCACATGGCTTAAATGTGTTCCCTTAAGTAATTTTCAACTGCTAGAAGAATGGCAACAAAGAGAATGAAGGACTGATAAAAAAATTATCAGAGACTCTTACATGGACCCTCAGCAAAATTTCTTCCTCTTTGAGATTGTCTTCCTTGAAAGCCAAATTTGTCTCCTTGTTTCACTCTCCTTTAATCATAGAGCTTTCTACCTCCAAGAAACTCAACCTTCTGACATTTATTATTGCACAGCTGTGATGAGTGCATATCCAAAATGGTGGGCAGACCTCTGACATTGAGGTCATGTTCCCATATCTGGCAGATATCATTTTTTGCCAGGTGAGACGTTAGGTTGGGAGTAGAGAATGGGTGTAAGATATGACTCCAACATATAGAACACAAATTCAAACAGGCAATTTAGCTGATTCAAACATACCTATTTTTATCAGATCATGAATATTATTCTTTAGTGTGCGAATATGAATTTTTAGAGAGGTGTTATTTCTTTTGCTCTTGGAAGACAGTTATTGTATCAAGAACTCTTAAGATGTCAAGCTATTTAATTAGCTAATGCTTTAAAACTTGGAACAGGAAAACTGTCTCCCAGTATTTGGGACGATTGAAATAAAAATTAAGTTCAGCAGTTTCCAGAGCTCTTTGTTTATACTACCTTAAGAGTTGAATGTTATTTTGTTTGGACAAATTTGAAGTCTGTCAATTTTTTTGAGGGGCTTTTCATCACAAGACTGAATGAGTTTTCATTCTCTCACCACTGACATCGTTCCCAGAACAACTTGTTACTCAGCAGATAGCTGCCCAAAACTCAGCTTCCCTTCTGCCCATGCCATCTTTAAAACACCTCGGTGCATCCAGATGTGCACTAGCATTCCAAAGCTGCTCTGCTCATTGATGGACAAAATCGGGATACAGCAGAGAAGCATAAGATTTAGAAATTCTGATGGATAGAATGCTGCAAAGGAAACAATAGAGAAACAATTGAGGGACTCATCTGAGAGAGAATATTTTCAATTTATATCTCCAATAGTGCAGTAACCCCCTCACCATTTCACTTTTGTGTCAGTTTATACACTTAAGTTCCCAGAGTGAGAAACTGAATCCACAACATTCACACTTGCCTGTAAGAGGAGTGCCGATGAACCACAGCTAACGTCAGTATAAAAGAGAGGAGCATTTCTTGCAAGCTAAACCCAGACTACAAGGAATTTTAGAGCTGCCTATTGTATTATAATTCAGTGAAATATGAAGACATACTTCATGTGGAATAAATGTAAAATTAACACACGTGGTTTCTTAAAGCAAGGGATGAACAATAATTGAGAAAGACACAAGTTGATTATCTAAGATGTCTTCTTGGCAATTTGTGTTCTATTGCTTTAAATATGACTCAATGTAACTATTGGCTTTTTCCTTAAACTGTTAAACTTGTGAATGGTTCTAATGAATACATGACAAAAAAGCTTTGACAATGTAGTATCTTTCAGCAATACAGAAGACTTCTAGTGTGATCTTCAAGGTCAATTAATTTTCAGGTTGTAACAGGCTAGGTTATAAAAGCAGAGGAAATTACAGTTAAGTGCAAACCTAAAGAATTGAGCAATGGAGGGACTAAACTAGATGGACTTGGATGGCCTTTCTTTATCCTTGGTTATTCTTGTGAAACAGTTTAATTTAATGCTAATATAATGGGTTGTGGGTTGATTAACATTCATGACTTATCTTTTGAACTGAAAGAAAATGCCATCCTATTATTGACATTTTTGAAAGTCTATGCAAGAGATTACCAAATTGTAGTACCTTTTGATTAACAACCTCATTGTCACAACCAGTAGTTGCGTCCATCATACCGTCAGTGAATTATAGATTGTGTAACTCCTTTTTAATTTCAAGTGTATCATATTAAAGCTAAGTAGATTAGCTTAGATGATTAATTTCCCCACAGTGTGGAAACAGGCCCTTCGGCCCAACCAGTCCACACCGACCCTCCGAAAAGTAACCCACCCACACTCATTTCCCCTCTGACTAATGCACCTAACACTATGGGCAATTTAGCATAGCCAATTTACCTGACTTGCACAACTTTGGATTGTGGGAGGAAACCAAAGCAAACCCATGCAGACACGGGGAGAATGTGCAAACTCCACACAGACAGTCACCCAAGGCTGGAATCGAACCTGGGACCCTGGTGCTGTGAGACAGCAGTGCTAACCACTGAGCCACTGTCCCCCCTAGTCAAGCTTTCTTTAAAACATGTTAACTGGTAGCTTATTATAAGTTGTTAATAGAAGGACTTAGGGGGGTAAAGATTTAGTTGTTAACAAGAATGATCAGGATTGAAACAAATACAAATAAAACAAAAGAATACGTAGAATCATACAATCGTACATTACATAAGAGGCCCTTCAGCCCTTCAAGTCTGTACTGCCAAGCTAAGTCCCAATAAGTCTCTGTGGTATACCAACTTAATAGAGCTCTTTGAGGAAGTGACCAAGTTAATAGATGAAAGAACGGCTGTAGATGTCACATATATGGACTTTAGCAAGGCATTTGATAAGGTTCCCCATGGTAAACTATTGAAGAAAGTGAAGTCACATGGTGTGCAGGGTGTTCTAGCTAGGTGGATAAAGAATTGCTTGAACAACAGGAGACAGAGAGCAGCACTTGAAGGGAGTTTCTCGAAATGGAAAAAGGTGATCAGTGGTGTTCCACAGGGATCACTGTCGTTTGTGATATACATAAGTGATCTGGAAGAGGGCACTGTTGGTATGATCAGCAAGATTGCAGATGACACGAAGATTGATGGAGTAGCAGAAAGCATAGGGAACTGTTAAAGAATACAGGAGAATATAGATAGACTGGAGAGTTGGGCGGAGAAGTGGCAGATAGAGTTCAATTCAGGCAATGTGAAGTGATGCATTTTGATAAGTTTAATTCTAGATCGAATTATACAGTAAACTGAAGAGCCTTGGGAAAAGTTGATGAGCAGAGAGATCTGGGAGTTCAGGTCCATTATACCCTGAAGGTTGCTGTACAGGTAGATAGAGTGGTCAAGAAGGCATATGGATGGGGTATTGAGTATAAGTGCTGGCAAGTCATGTTAAAATTGTACAAGACCTTGGTTCAGCCATATTTAGAATAATGTGTACAGTTCTGGTTGCCACATTACCCAAAGGAAGTGGACGCTTTGGAGAGGGTGCAGAGAAGGTTTACGAGGATGTTGCCTGGTATGGGAGGTGTTAGCTATGAAGAAAGGTTGAGTAAGTTAGGATTGTTTTCATTTGAAAAAAGGAGATTGAGGGAGGACCTGACTGAGTTCTACAAAATCATGAAGGGTATAGACAGGGTAGGCGGAGATAAGCTTTTCCCCAGGGTGAAGGATTCAATAATGAGAGGTCACGCTTTCGAAATGAGAGGTGAAAAGTTTAAGGGGAATGCATGCGGCAAGTACTTTACACAGATAGTGGTAGGTGCCTGGAACGCTTACCAGCAGAGGTAGTAGAGGCAAGCATGGTAGATTCATTTAAGATGCATCTGCACAGAAGAAAGAGAAGGTGGGGAGCAGAGGGTTACAGATGCTTAGTAATTGGACAGTGGATTTGGATCGGCTCAGGCTTGGAGGGCCTGTTCCTGGAATGTAAATTTTCTTTGTTCTTTGTTCTATACCATTGATGTCCATCAATTGTGTTCATTATTACTGAAGTGAAGAGGTTAACATGTGATTTTAGATCCAGTAGTTAAGATGCCTTTGGTAGTTAAATAGGTGCAGTTTTCTTTTACAGGCAGGTTCCTCAGAACAGCAGATTTTAGCTGAGAGAGAAGATTCCTGCTTGTTGATTCTTCTAGCTTGGCACTTAGCCCCCTAGTTACTTTACAGCAGACCACTAAGCGTTTCAAGATGTTTTTGTTTCCCTCTCTCTCACTCACACACTCCCTCTCTGCAGGAGAACAGGTGGTTCAATTAGAATCTCTCTGTCAAGGTAGCTTGTTTTTACATCATTTTTAAAACACCTCTGCACTCAGATGAGGACTGGTATTCCAAATTTACTCTGTTCATGGATGGACAGAATCAGAACATGTTGGAGAAGGGTAAGATAGCATGGGATTTCTCTGACAATCCAAAATGGCTGCTGTGACTGGGTGACCATATTCAATATCAGCATTCTGGAGACACCTCATTTCCCATCTGTGCCTCTTAGTTTTTGTTCTGGTTAATGCCCAATTTACATTCTCATAATGAGTCCTTGAGAAATTTAATTAATTCCTGTGTGAGTCTTTATATCACCAGGTTTGACTCTCTGTAATCCATTGACAGTGATATAATCAGGCAACTTGCAGTAATCATGCTTCTAGCATTTTTTCCCAGTTTCAGTCAAACTAGATCTTTGCAAAAAAAAGTGAAGGACTCTAATAGTTCATGGACTCACAGAAGTGTCATAGAGCAGAAGGAATCCATTTGGCCCATTGTGTTTGCACTAACTTGTTAAATGAGGATCTTTATCGAATGCCAACCTCCCACTTCTGCCCCATATCCTTGCACATTACTCTTATCCAAGCAATCACCCAATAACATTTTGAATGCCTCAATTGAACGTGTCTCCACAACAATTCAAAAGCATTCCATAATGCTTCTTGCTGAGTGAAAATGTTGTGTCTCATCATCCTTGTGATCTGCAAAAGAAACATTAAATATACACCCTCTTGCACTTGTTCCTTTTACAAGTCGGACCCAGTTCTCCATAACTACTGTCTGTTCCTAAAAATTGATGAGCAGTATTTACAAAATTTGTGACACACCTTAAAATAGATTTTGATGTTTCCGGTATTTGAAAATGTTTTCTCCTATAGAAAACTATATTAAACATAACTATATATATATATATATATATATATATACATATATATATCTATATAGTTATGTTTAATGTAGTTTTCTATAGGAGAAAACATTTTCAAATACCGGAAACATCAAAATCAATGTAATCTTCCATACTACTACTATGTTTTACAGCAATATTCAAATTCTGTTTCTAATCACAAACTTATGATAAAAACTGCTAACCTTTTCCACAAATGATAAGATGTCAGCTATTCTATATATATATATATATATAGAATAGCTGACATCTTATCATTTGTGGAAAAGGTTAGCAGTTTTTATCATAAGTTTGTGATTAGAAACAGAATTTGAATATTGCTGTAAAACATAGTAGTAGTATGGAAGATTACATTGATAAGCAAAAGGGCCAGTGCATGTGTTGCCTATAAATATAATTCAATGTCTGTATTATTGGGACAAATATTTCCTCAGGCACATACAGAACAGGAATGTTACTGTTAGTTGTAAAGTGGCAACCATAATGTCTGATGGGCAGCAAAATGAACAGGCGGTATGTCCACACAGTCACTGATCCAAATGAGAATATCGTGCCTGGGAGAGTTACCAGTGCCATAGGTAAATAAATTGATATTCTTGAACATCTTAAAGGTGCCAATTTAATACTGAGATGAGGAGAAATTTCTTAGAAGATTGATTGTTTTTGGAATTCCTTGCCACAGAGAGCTGTGAGAATCATGTCCTTGTGCATATTCAAGGCTGAGACAGATTCTTGATCAAAAGGACAACCAAGGTTAATGGGAAAGAGTAGAAAAGTGGATGTGTGGGGTTCCGGATCATTGAATCTTGGAACAGGCTTGAGGGGTCGAATGGACAAATTCTGTTCTTATTTATTAAGGTCTAAATTAGGGACTAATGGATTTTTTTAGGACCCTGCCACTAAGTTCAGCACAACTAAGCAGAACACGTCCTACGCATATTCTGTTCAAGTTTCTGTGTCTATTAACAACCTAACCAGCAGCCATTTCTGAGTGTAAATATCCACCGTTTTGTTGGTGCATGGTGCCCAATGTATAAGTGTTTGAGTGATATGAAACAATCTACTGTTGGGAAATATAAATAAATTTGAATCTACTTGCAATGGAAAATGAAAGAGGGAACTATCTATAGCTCATAAAGACCACACCGATACATGTTTTTCAACTCTTATTCTACTTACACTTTCTATCAGTAAGATTTAGTGCACAGCACAAATAATGATTAATACCAATAGACTTCTCCAGATACTGAAGGCCAAAAAAAGCTGTTTTAGCTTCCACTAATGGAATCAGGATATTGAATCTAAAAGACACAGTCTCAAAATATAGCTTGCTTCCAGGTAAGTTTCCCATCACTGTGATACAAAACCTCAGTCAGTGAAACTGCCAATTTCAGATGAATTCAACATAGCGAGTGAATGTGTCAGGAGAGATATGGGTTATTTCTTATAGCAGTTGAGAATTTTATTTCTTACAGTGATAATTGTGGCTCTATATTATGAACTCATGAACAGGTATCACTGAGATGCTGAGAGGACAAGTACTTAATTGTTCATCTCCTGCAAAATTTAGTGAAGTCAAAAGAGCCACGCAGCTGACACTAAATCCCAATCAAGTTTCCAATTATTTAGATGAATCTGTGTTTGAATATTAAGCTTATAAATGGAATGGAACTGTGACTCGATTGTATTTAATAGTGGCATTCATCACAGTTTGATAGAAATAGAATGAAACATATGGATAATGCTTCAAGTTTTTTAAAAATCTTCTTTTAAATTCTATATAGGATACTGACACTGATGTCTACTAATATCTAACCCAAATTGCCATTGAGAAAGGGTGATGAGCTGCCTTTTTGAACCACTGCAGGTCATGAGAATGTCATGAGAAAGTAAATTCTAGGACTTTGCCCAGAAACGATGAAGGATCAGTGGTGATATATTTCTAATTCAGGATGATGAGCCACTTAGTGGATAACTTGGGGCAGTATTGCTTTAGATCTGATGCCCTTCACCTTCTAAATGGTCAAGGTCAAATGTTCAGAAGATGCTATCAAAGAAATCTTTTACCAAATTAATGTTTCTTCTTTGCTTTAAGAAAACAAGAATGCAAGAAGTGCATTTTTTATATATATACAAAAATAATCATCGTTAAGTTTGGAATTTTACCAAATAAATTGTTGATGTAGAATTAAGGACAGCAAGAGGATCTCTTGAAAACATTATAAGTAAAAAGTCTGAAAGCTATGATTGACACTTGCATTTAAAATATCACAATTTTACAATGAAGAATAAATTCTTCCCGAGGTAGATGGAGGCAGAAATACAAATGCTTAAAGAATATTTGACCTTTACTTTTAAAGAATTCACTTGAACACATTATGTTAAAAAGTATAAGAAAACACAGTCAGTTAATATGATATGCTGCAAAACAGTACAAAGCAGAGTTACATAAAATTAGCCACATTCAATGCTCTGGTTTTCTTCTTGATTAAACTGATTATTGCTAAATGAATCTATAATGTTATAAATCATAATTCAACATTTCCACCAATGGCATAAATGTCATTGTTCAGAAAGTGTGAACTATTACATTGATTCTACTCCCACATAGGTGCTGGGAATGTGTCCTGGGAAGATATTTGGTTGGAAATGAAAAATAAGAAAAGGATGATCACTTTATTGGTATTCTACTATAGGTTCCAATAATCTGTGGGAAATTGAGAAACAAATTTGTAAGGGAATCTCAGTAATCTGTAAGAATAATAAGGTGTTAATGGTAGGGGATTTAACTTTCTAAACATAGACTAGGATTGCCATAGTGTTAAGTGTGTACAAGAAAAGTTTCTGATGCAGTATGTGGATGTATCTACTAGAGATGGTGCAAAATTTGACCTACTCTTGGGAAATCAGGCAGGGTAAGTGACTGAGGTGTCAATGGGAGAAGACTTTGGGGTCAGCGACCATAATTCAATTAGTTTCAAAATAATGATGGAAAAGGATAGACCGGATCTAAAAGTTAAAGTTCTAAATTGGAGGAAGGCCGATTTTCACAGTATTAAGTAAAAACTTTCATAATTTGATTGGGGGCGGATGTTTGCAGGTCAAGAGATGGCTGGAAAATAGGAAACCCTCAAAAATGAGATAGCGAGGTCAGAGACGGTATTTTCCTGTTAGGATGAGAGGCAAGGCTTATAGGTATAGGGAATGCTGGATGAATAAATAAATTGAAGTTTTGGTCAAGGAAAATAAGGAAGCATATGTCAGGTGTAGACAGCAGAGATCAAATGAATCCTTAGAGTATAAAAGCAGTAGGAATATACTTAAGAGGGAAATAAGAGGTTTGAGAAAGCTTTGGCAAATAGGATTAAAGAGAATTGAAAGGGATTTTATAAATATACTAAGGACAAAAGGGTAACAAGGGAGAGAATAGGATCCCTCCAAAATCAGCAAGGCAGTCTATCTGTGGAACAGCAGGAGATGGGATAGATACTAAACAAGTATTTTGCATCAGTGCTTACTGTGGAAAGGATATGAAAGATACAAAATGTGGGATAATAGATGGTGACATTTTGAAAAATGTGCATATTACAGCGGAGGAGGCGCTGGATGTCTTAAAACACATAAAGTTGGATAAATACCCAGACCCCAATCAGGTGCACTCTGGAACCCTATGGGAAGCTAGGGAAGTTATTGCTGGGCCTCTTGCTGAGATACTTGGATCATCAATAGTCACAGGTGAGGTACTGGAAGATTGGAGGTTGGCTAACATGTTGCCATTATTTAAGAAAGGTGGCAAGGAAAATCCACAAAACTATATACCACTGAGCCTGAAACTTTTGGTAAGCAAGTTGTTGGAGGAGATCCTGAGGGAAAGAATTTACATGTATTTGGATTGCTAAAGATTGATTAGGTATAGTCCACATGGCTTTGTGCTTGGGAAATCATGTCTCACTAACTTGATTGAGCTTTTTGTAGAAGTAACGAAGAGAATTGATGAGGGTAAAGCGGTGAACATGATATATATGGACTTCAGTAATATGTTTGATAAGTTACTTTATGGTCGACTGATGAGCAAGGTTAGATCACATGGAATACAGGGAGAACTAGCCATTTGGTACAGTACAGGCTTGAAGGTAGAAGACAAAGGGTGGGGGTGGAGGATTGCTTTTCAGACTGGAGGCCTGTGATCCTTGTGGCATGCCACAAGAATCAGTACTCGGTCAATTGCTTTTCATCATATATATAAATGATTTGGATGTGAACATAAGAAGTATAGTTAGTACATTTGGAGACGACACAAAAATTGGAGTGGACAAGTAGTGGACAGTGAAGAAGGTTACTTCAGAATAAACGGGGTCTTGGTCATATAGGCCTACAGTCTGAGAAGTGGCAGATGGAGATTAATTTAGATAACTGTGAGGTGCTGTATTTTTGAAAGACAAATAAGAGCAAGATTTATACACTTAACTCTAAGGCCTTCGGGAGTGTTGCTGAACAAAGACTCTTCGGAGTGCAGGTTCATGGTTCCTTGAAAGTGAAGTATCAGGTGGATAGAATAGTGAAGAAAGCATTTGGTATGCTTTCCTTTATTGGTCAGAACATTATAAACAGGATTAGAACAAAGGGTCAGTTAGACTCAAAACGTCAGCTCTTTTCTCTCCTTACAGATGCTGCCAGACCTGCTGAGATTTTCCAGCATTTTCTCTTTTGGCTTCAGTTTCCAGCACCCGCAGTAATTTGCTTTTAGCTAGGCCATATCTACCCTTCTTTGACAGTAAAGTCCAAGTAAAACATAGCAAAAATTGTAGCATCGTTGAACCATGCCCCATGTAGTTAAATGTATAGTCAGTGAAGTTTCTATTGAAAGTAGCCACTGATTCAATGCATCCCTGCCATTATTGTTTCCACAAGGCAGAGTGAAAGGGTTTAATTGCTGCAGTACTGTGCTATTTTGGGGGTTTCTATTAAGAGCAGCTGTTTTCATCAAGGAGAATGACAATCTGCTCTGAATAAGTAGGTTAAAGATTAAATAAAAAATTGTATTTTTTGATGAAAAATATTGCAGAATCTGTTATCCTCCCACCTGAACTCTGAGATTGTATATTATTCTGATGTTTCAATCTTTCTTCATTAGACTGCAACACCTTAAAAAGTATTAGTCTAGTCAACATTCTCTGAACTGCTTCCACTGCATATACATCCTTCTTTATTAAGGACACCATTCCTATACACCATATTCCAGATGTGCTCTCATTTATGCCCTGTGCAACTGAGGCAGAATCTCCCTTTTGTATTCAATTGTATTCAATTACACTTGGCAATACATGATAGCTTTTGTCATTACTTGCTGTGCCTGTATACTAACATTTTTCAATTCATGTACTTGGATAATCAGATGTCGCTGCATCTTGGAGATCTCAGTCTCTACCTATTTAGAAAATATGCTTCTTATCGACCTGCCCTGCCAAAATCAAAATTTTAATGCACTACACTCCATCTGCCTCACCTTTTTACTCAATAATCCTTTCCACAGCTATTCATAGCCTGTTAATGCATTCTTCATAATTTTGTGGTCAAAATTAACATAGGCCCAAAATTTGACATTCTGAACAGAGAGATCAGGTCTGACAGAAAGTAGCCAAACAGGAGACTGAAAGAACACAGAAAGCCAGGCAGCATCAGGAGGTGGAGAAGTCAACATTTCAGGTATTGACCCTTCTCCAGGGCTAGATGTGGGTGTTGGGGGAGCTATGGATAAAGAGGGAGAGGAGGGGTGGGGTGGAGAGAGTAGTGGAATAGTGAGGTAGTGATAGGTGGACACAGGTAGTGGGTACGACCTGGTTGGTTGATGGGAGGAATAAATCCATTTGGTAGCTGGAAGGAAAGGGTGGTAGGTGGAATGGAAGGGTGGAAGTGGGGCTGGAAAGGGAGCCAGAGGATGGAAGGTTATTAGAAATTAAAGAAGTCAGTGTTGAGTCCTCCAGCTGTAGACTGCCCAGGCAGAGATAACGTGTTGATCTTCCATCTGTCATCTGATTTACTGCGGCAATGGAGGAGGCCGAGGATGGACATGTCAGAGAGAGAGTAGGAGGGGAATTGAAATAGGCAGTGACCGGGAGGTCAGGCAGGCTGTTTAGGGCCAAGCAAAGATGCTCTGTGAAATGGTTACCAAGTCTACATTTGGTCTCATCGATGTAGAGAAGACCACAGCAGGAGCACTGAATACAGTAGACTAGGTTGGAGGATATGCAGGTGAATCTCTGTTTCAGCTGGAAGGACTGTTTGGGGCCCAAGGTTGAGGTGAGGGAGGTAGTGTACAGGTAGGAGTTGCATCTTTTCAGTTACAGGGGAAAGTACAGGGTGGGGAGAGAGTGGAGGGATTGATGGGGAGTGTGATTCAAAACAAGGAATGGTGAAGGGAACAGTCCTTGTTGAAGTCAAGAGTGGGGAGGGAATGTTGTTCTGGGCAGTCGGGCCTAATTGAGGTTGAGACATTGAATGCGGAGGCTGGTGTGTTAGAAAGTGAGGACAAGCCTCCACATTCAATGTATCATCTTCAAACACTTCACGAACTCCAATTAGTTCCTATCACCCAGAACATCTTCCCCTCCTGATCCCTCTCTGCCTTCCAGAAGGGCCGTTCCCTGGCCCAGCTCAAACATGTAGATTGTTGCCTGTAATATGCTTTCTAAGATGAATAGAGCTTGATAGACAATAAATATTGTGGGAATTTCAGAAATGCTCACAGGATGTTTTTAATAAGAATTTTTCTTAATAAACTCAAGTTGAACCACAAACTGAATTCTGTGTCTTTTTGTCTGTCTCACCAACAAGATACCCAGTAAAGTGTTGTTGTTACATAAATTAGTTGAAGTGTCCACAGCATGGCCAGCAATTTACTTTCGTGGCCACTGTTGTTCCATCAGCAAATTTGGCAACCTTACCTTTTGTCCCATTTTTTTAGATTAGATTACTTACAGTGTGGAAACAGGCCCTTCGGCCCAACAAGTCCACACCGACCCACCGAAGCGTAACCCACCCAGACCCGTTCTCCTACATTTACCCCTTCACCTAACGCTACGGGCAATTTAGCATGGTCAATTCACCTGACCTGCACATTTTTGGATTGTGGGAGGAAACCGGAGCTCCCGGAGGAAACCCACGCAGACACGGGGAGAATGTGCAAACTCCACACAGAGAGTCGCCTGAGGCGGGAATTGAACCCTGGTCTCTGGCGCTGTGAGGCAGCAGTGCTAACCACTGTGCCACCGTGCCGCCCATGCCCTTCATTCAAGTCATTCTATATATTGTAAACAGTTGAAGTCGAACACCACTATGTTGGTCACAACCAGTCAGGTGTTAGTTCCTGCCAGGGTCCAGGGATCCATATCCTTGCATCCATGACTTGGGCTGAAAATGTGTTGCTGGAAAAGCGCAGCAGGTCAGGCTTCATCCAAGGAACAGGAGAATCGACATTTCGGGCATAAGCCCTTCTTCAGGAATGAAAAAAGTGTGTCCAGCAGGCTAAGATAAAAGGTAGGGAGGAGGGACTTGGGGGAGGGGCTTTGGAAATGCGATAGGTGGAGGGAGGTCAAGGTGAGGGTGATAGGCCGGAGTGGGGTGGGGGCGGAGAGGTCAGGAAGAAGATTGCAGGTTAGGAAGGCAGTGCTGAGTTCGAGGGATTTGACTGAGACAAGGTGGGGGGAGGAGAAATGAGGAAACTGGAGAAATCTGAGTTCATCCTTGTGGTTGGAGGTTTCCCAGGCAGAAGATGAGGCGCTCTTCCTCCAACCGTCGTGTTGCCATGGTCTGGCGATGGAGGAATCCAAGGACCTGCATGTCCTTGGTGGAGTGGGAGGGGGAGTTAAAGTGTAGGGCTACGGGGTGGTTGGGTTGGTTGGTGTGGGTGTCCCAGAGGTGTTCTCTGAAACGTTCCGCAAGTAGGCGGCCTGTCACCTCAGTCAAATCCCTCGAACTCAGCACTGCCTTCCTAACCTGCAATCTTCTTCCTGACCTCTCCGCCCCCACCCCACTCCGGCCTATCACCCTCACCTTGACCTCCCTCCACCTATCGCATTTCCAAAGCCCCTCCCCCAAGTCCCTCCTCCCTACCTTTTATCTTAGCCTGCTGAACACACTTTCCTCATTCCTGAAGAAGGGCTTATGCCCGAAACGTCGATTCTCCTGTTCCTTGGATGCTGCCTGACCTGCTGCGCTTTTCCGGCAACACATTTTCAGCTCTGATCTCTAGCATCTGCAGCCCTCACTTTCTCCATGACTTGGGCCTCAACTACAAGCATTCAGGAGATTACATGTAGGGCAGTTGGGGTGCTTCTTTTGTCCTTTTCCTAGCCAGGTAACTTGTCATCGCATATCTGGTTTTCAAAGTAAGGGTTACAATGGAGATTCTTTATCTCTTGTCTTGGCTCGGTAAATCTTTCAGATTCCTCTTTGTGTCTTTCTGTTTTCAAAAGTTATAGTTGGATTGTCAATTTAAAGAGACAGTTGAAAGATTAGCTGTCTTTGATGTAGGATATCAAAATAGATGTTTGCTTTGTTTTTATAATAGATTGGCCACTTGAGATTTAATATCTTTCAATGGCTTCTTGAATTGGGGCTTTTGGTGACAGCTGTATTGAATTGTCAGAAGTTGTTGTTTTTTAATAATCTTCACTTGATCACTGAGGGCAATCCATGGTGGAAATTTGGTAAGTGACTATAGAGGTGACCTGGAGATATGAGAGAACATAGGATGTATGTAAGGGGGCATGAGGTATATGTGGGGAGGCAGGAGTTGGCATGGAGGCAGCACTGAATTACAAGGGGTCATGGAGGTGATGGTGATTAGGTTGTGTGAAGGGTGAGAGCTAGAAGGCCTTACCAGTTTTTAAACCAAATGTGATGAAGGCTCAAGAATTGCTGGTTGCAGAGATTGGATCCAAACGCCCGTGTTAGCAGTTGTCTATGCTTGGTCCATCTAGGATCTGATGGCCTGACTTGGAGCTGTTCAGACTGCTTTAAAGTAAATAATTGGGTCTAATGATGTCTTTTAAACCAAAGGGGAACTGCAAGGTAGGAAATATCCTAACTTGAGCTTTCTGCATTGCTCTAAAGAACTGACAGCACAGGTGTTTAGGACATTGCTCCGAGATGTGAACATTATGCACTTTTTCAGCAAATGTCTTGATTTGGACCTATCTTTTCACCATAGTAACCACACTTGCTATCGGGTAGAAATCAAAGAAAGTTGAATGATCCACCCCATTCCAGTATTTTATGTTAAATTATAGAGATGGTCCCAAAACATAACAAATTATAAACTTCATATTTGTAACACCGCTTACCTAATAAAACACTTAACTGAAGTGATGATTTATAACTGGTCAAAATAAAATGTCTTTCATGGTGCTACACATTTCAACATTTACTCAACATAATCAATAAATTTATATATATTTGCTTTTTAAGCCCAACTCACCATTACACATTACATCAACATTCTTACACAGTATCAATTTGCTTCACTACTAGTGGCTTTACATTCCATTATGTGTCGCCGAACACAACTCGTTTTGATGTTCAATGTCCTTGATTAAAAGACTGCACAATAGGTTTCATCTGGGTAACTTTGTCAAGCTCCACATTGTTAATTACTGACAATTTTGGTGACTGAATTTCATCAGATATAATCTGTAGATTATGTCAAAATCCTATCCTTGCTCCTTTATTCCCATTCTTTCAGTATGTCCCTTTGTCCTTCTTTAGAAACAAATACCATATTCTCAGGAAGGTGCAGATGTTTTCATTCAATCCTTACATCTACTTCATTGTCATAGTTTTTTTCTCATGTTCTTTTATTCTCTGATACATTCTTTTCTGTAACAACTGTAAAAATATTTAGAGGTAATACAGTATGAAATAAATTGACTCAAGATCAAAATCCTTTTGGATACATAGAAAAATTGACCATTGACCAAAACACAGTTTAAATTCATTCTACACAATGGAATAGTAACTTTGTAACAAAATAATTCTGTTTAGCAAACTATCTGGAGAAAATTCACACTGTTTGCTAAAACTCAGAAATGGGTTGATCCACTTTTTTTAAAAAAAATATTTTTTGTTTCTTTACGATAAAAATGGAATTGCTTCACATTAAAATGAAGTTCTTATAAAATATTATCTCCCAACTTACACCATGCTGAACATGCCAAATGGTATCAATTTCTCACAATTACTAACAGGTGCAAGATTTTCTGGAGAAACGCCTGACTGTGGTGTTGAACCGTTAACTGTGTTTCTTTTTATTCTACTTTTAATAAGAAGGACTGTAATGTTTCACTTTGTTTTCTTTAATTTTCTGCCTTGTACTGAGATTCTGTACTTCGTAACTAAGATGGTGCGACTTGTAAATTTTTTGCTGTACTTATGTGTGACAACAAACCTAATTCAATGAATACCATGATTTTCACTTATAACTAACAGCAGTCTGCCTTCACATGTACAATGTACTAAGTAACATGTCAGTCCCCTCAAATCATCCGAATCTTCCTCTCTTTTTTTACTCTGAGGAGTCTTTGATTTCAGTCATTATAATTAGTGTACTATTCATTGTCAATTTTCAAAACTCATCTTTGTACATTTGCTAGTAAAGGTTGAGTATTATGTGTTTGTGGAGTATCGCTATCAGAAATTCCCTTATTTTCCAGATATTATGGTCTTCTATATAGGACCTTCTTCTTAAAGCAATATTATTCAGAAGTTCTGCCATTAACAATAATTATCTAAGTTTTCTAGTTCTTTGCTGATAGATTTCTGGATTGAACTTATATAAATTAATTACAGCAATATTAACTATATCACAATCTATGGACTGCACATTCGAAAGGTTGAATAAACTTCACACACTTCAAGTTATAAAACTGTCCAAATTTATTCTGGCCATTCTAAATTTATTGTGATTTTTGCAAATGACCAAAGATATGTTTGAAATCCTTACTCATTCAATTAAGGTACTAACTGAATATATCTTGCCAATGCAAAAACAGAAATTAACACTGACTTATCATTAAATTTCTCTCTTGTTCCAAGTTTGTGTGATTGAAGCCTTTCTCTGTTGATTGCAAATTTCTTTGCTCCCTTTCATTTCTGGAATTCAAAGCTTTCAGTTTCTTTTTTTTTACTCTTTTTTTATTTCTTTCTTTTACTTTCCTCTTTGAAATTGAAATTCAGAATTTTCCATTTCTCTCTTTTTTCCAATTCCATTTGCTTTATTTTCAACTGAACAAGTGCTAAATCATCACATATTTTATCTATAATTTGCTTTCATTCCTCAAAGTTCAGATTCTTCATCAATATCTCAACAACATTTACATTTGACCACCACTTTTTGAAGTATTGAATTTTCTCTTCCATAAACTTCAAATTAATCTAAGGGAGCTGTTGAATTGTACTTTCAGACAGGTTCTCTCTCTTGAAGAATGCTTCATCAATAGATATGGTTATGTTAACATAGCAATGAATGTAGCAAATATTAAGTTAAAATGTTAGTGAACTCAATTAGGCCTTTCAGACACTGAACCTGTTCCACCATTCAATGTGATCATGGCTGATTTATGGACTAATGCTATATATCTGCCTTTGCACCACAGCCCTTACTACCCTGGCTTAAAAAAATCTATTTATCTCAGATTTAAAATTGACAACTGTTTTAGCATCCACTGTCATTTGTGAAAGGGAGTTACAAACATCCGTCACTGTTTGTGTGTAGAAGTGTTTCCTAATACCTCTCTTTAACAGTCTGGCCTTAATTCTCAGACTATGCCCCCAGTCTTAAAATCTCCAGCCTGTAGCAATATTTTATATCTATTCTGTCTTTTCCCATTAATATCTTGTAGAATTTGATCAATTTACTTCTTAACCTTCTAAATATTAGATAAAGCAGGCCTAATCTGTATAATTTCTTCTCATAACTTAACTCTTGAAATTCTTGTAAACCTAGAAACACTTGCAAACCTACATTATTTTCTCTCTAAGACCAATATATCTTTCTTCAGGTGTGGTGCCCAGATCTACTCACAATACTCAAAGTCTAACTAGTGTTTTGTACAACTGCAGCATAACTTCTGCATTCTTGTACTCCATTCCCTCGATATAAATCCATCATTTCATTACCTTGTTTGATTATTTTCTCCACCAGTGTATAAAGTTTTTCAAAGTTCTGTACACCTGAACATCACCCATATCTCTTGGACTTCTTTATACTATCAAGAAAGTACCTTAATCAATCCTTTCTCAGTCCAAAGTGGATAACCTCATACCTGCTTACATTGAACTCCACCGGCCACAGTTTTGCTGATGTATCTAGTTCTCAATAATCCTTCTGTAATTGTACGTTATCACCCATATTGTCTACAATGTCTCCTAATTTTGGGTCATCAGCAAATTTGGAAATATGCATTTCTATGCCATTATTCCATGTCCTTAATAAATAATGTGAATAATTGAGGCCCTAACACAGAGCTTTGTGAGACACTACTGGTCATGCACTGCCAATTTCAGTATCTACTCAGCATCACATACAATTTCCTAGGCAACTCTGAATGATTATAGCATCTACAATGTGCTTCCCGACTTCCTTTGACATACTTGATTGGAAACCTTGAGGTCCTGGGGATTTGTCACTCTTTAATTCCAATAATTTATGCATTACTGATGTTTTACTTGTGTTAAGTTTATTCAGTACCTATTTCGGACGCAATATTAATTTGTGATCTACTATTAATTTCTTCAGGACTGCTAGCAAACTATCCTCCTTTTCGACGCTAAACATTGAGGCAAAATAATTATTCAACATGTCTGCAATTTCCCCACAGTCCCAATGCTAACTTTTAGCACTGCCAAAAATCAATTGTAGTTGTTACTTTGCCTTTTAAGTGGACATGTGACTCTCCTGGAATCAGGTAAAGCTGTCTTCATTTTTTACTTTCCTCATATGCTGGGTGGCTTCAAATAGCACTGACTTTTATCATGAGAATTTCACTGGATATTCCTGCTCTCTCGATTATGTTAGGCAAGCCTTCCAACTTCCTTTACATCTTCAGAAACTCAGGCTCTTCACTGAGCTGAATGATAGGGTTGGCATTTTCTTTTCCAGCTGTAGTATTAGTGATATCTTTCTTTCGTCATTCTCTCTCTCTTTTATTCTTGCAGACTCACTCCTTTTTAAAAATATTTTCAGGAAAACTGTAGCATTATAATGCAATGGCTTGCTTTAGCTTATTGCCTTCCCAAAGCCAACAAAGTGAGCCTCATATCCAGGTAGAATTGCAATATGACTGATCCTTAGACCCCAACTCCATTGTAACTGGAATCAATTAGACAATTATATAATTGTTTGTATATCTCTTGTTTCTAAGACCTCCCTATGAGTGTTGGAATCTAATATTCGACACACACTGGCACAGATGCCCCCACCATTGTTCACAGTTGTGAGTATACAGCCACAGAGAGATGGAACATGGAAACAGATCCTTCAGTTCAACTTGTCCATGCTGACCAGATATCCTAAATAAATCTAGTCCCATTTGCCAGCATTTGGCCCATATCCCTCTAACCCCTTCCTAATCATGTACCATACAAATAACTCTTAAATGTTGCAATTGTACTAGCCTCCATCTCTTCCTCTAGTAACTCATTCCATGCAGACACCACTCTCTGCATGAGAAAAATTGGGTCCCTTTCAAATCTTACCCCTCTCATTTTAAACCTATGACCTCTGGTTTGGACTCCCCTTCCCTGGGGCAAAAGCCTTAGCTTTTTACCCTATCCTTGCCCCTTATGATTTTATAGACTTCTATAAGGTCGCCCCTCAGGCTTCAACACTGGAGGGAAACAGCCCCAGACTCTTGTGAGGATCAGAGCTGGTCAGTAAACCATGGTTTTAGTTTGGATTTGAAATCCTACTCCTTAACTACTCTTTTCCCTTATTGATTCTGTACCTGAATACATGTAACATTCACAACAAAATGAATGAATCAACATTTCAAGTAGAAATAAATGTGCATGATTTAAAAACATTACTGGGACATGGCTGCAAAATGACACATTGAATCTCCTGATTTACTGAAGAACAGGAAGCTAGGAAAATCTGATGGGTAGCGCTACTTATTAAGGATGACACTAGTGCAATACAGAGAGATGGCCTTACTTCCAATAATCAAAGTGTAGAATCAAATTGGGTAGAGATAAGAAATAGTAAAAGTAGGAGGTCACTTGTGGGAGAGGTTAATCAATCCACTAACAATGATTACGCTGTCAAAAGCGTCATGCAGGAAGTAACAATAGGGGTTTATGAGAAACATATAATAATAATCATTAATTATTTCAATTTTTACATGATTAAAATCACCAAAGTAGCAAATGGTAAATTCTTTGGCAGAATAACATCCGAAACAAAGATTTAGAATAAAGAGATCAACTTAAAACAAATACACGTGTGATGTAAAGGGTACTGAGAAATGTCTTAGGACTGTACCCTAAGGTTTGAAAATAAGTGGCTGCGAAGATAATAAATGCTTTGGTTTTAATTTTCCAAAGTATCTAATACTCCAGAAATACCCTTTCACATTGAAAATAATGATTGTAACCCTTTGTGGCAGGAGCAGTGTCCTACAAGTGAATAAAGCAAATAGGAATAGTGTAGTTTGGTGTTTGTTTATCAGCATAGACATGAAAGCTGAAACTTAATAAGATGTGAAAGACATAAGAGCTTCATTCAGTCTTTGTAGCATTCTCTTTTCTTTAAAATGTTTCTTTATTCACTTGTGGTGTTGCTGATTGGGCCAGGATTGATTGCCCATCACTGGCTGCCCTTGAGAAGGTGTTTGTGATGTGCTGCAGCAGATCAAGAAGGCACAATACTAAAAGTATAATGCACCAATTATCATTAACTTTATTTTCAAGGGGTAATCTACGGTTAATTACTGTTTCTATGCAATATGATTCTCTCTCTAGATGCAAAATCCACAAGCCGTATACTGGTCATCCTACTAATAGAAATTAAATGTGACAGAAGGCAACTGGACTTTACAATGTGCACCTTCCCATGAAACATGGACATGCAAACTAAACACACCTCTATTTGTTCGCTCCACTGAAAATAACAGGGAATGTGTAATGGGGAAGACACCTCAGGGGTCAGTTTTTTGACACCATTTGTGTTAAACTGGGAACTGAGTCTGTTTAAAAAATCAGGCCAGAGTTTTCAGTGTCTCTGCATTTACAAGCTTATGGAACTGCATGTGTTTTATTTGTTGCTAAGTGTTGTGTAGCAAGTGTGTCCAAAGGCAACATACAATCTGGTTAAAAAATACAGTACTGGCATCAGTTTACAAGCAACTAAGGCATGCAGGTTGGAAATGTGAAAGCTTAATAGATGTGAAAGATACAGGAAGAGGTTCTTTCAGTCTTTCTAGCGTTCTTTTGTCTTTACAACTTCTCTTTATTTACTTGTGCTATGTGGATGTCACTGACTGGGCCAGGATTTATTGCCCATACCTTGTCGCCCTTGAGAAGGTGATGGTGACATGCCGCCTTGAACCACTGCTGTTCAATACTAAAAGTATTATTATCCCAGTCATCATTACATTTTCTAGAAGTAATCCATGTTAGTTACTAAACCATTAGTAAAGCGGGAAAAAATGGAGTACAGGAGAAAGTTATGCGAAAATATAAATACAGATACGAAAAGTTTCTTCAAAGTAAGTGTTGGTAATATGAAAAATGATGAATGGCTTTTGCCTGAAATATTGATTTTCCCGCTCCTTGGATGCTGCCTGACCTGCTGTGCCTTTTCAGCACCACACTCTTGACTCTAATCTCCAGTATCTACAGAACTCACTTTCGCCGTATGAAAAATGAGTCTATGGAATTAGTAATGGAGGATAAAGAGATGAACTGAACAGATACCTTGTGTTGATCTTCTCTAGACAGGATACAAGTAGCATCTTGGAAATATCTGTAAATCAGGAAATGAAAGAGAAAGATGAGCTCAAGAAAATTACAAGTACCAAAGAGTACATTGGGCAGCACAATGGCTCAGTGGTTAGCACAATGGCTCAGTGGTTAGCAGGGACCCGGGTTTGATTCCAGCCTCAGGCGGCTATCTGTGTGGAGTTTGCATATTCTCCCCGTATTTGCATGGGTTTCTTCTGGGTGCTCTAGTTTCATCCCACAATCCAAAGATGTGCAGGTTAGGTGAATTGGCCATGTTAAATTGTCCATAGTGTTCAGGGATGTGTAGGTTAGATGCATTAGTCAGGGATAAATGTAAGGTAATAGGGTAGAGGCATGGGTCTGGGTGAGTTACTGTTCGGAATTTTGGTATGGACTTGTTGGGTGAAATGGGTTGATTCCACACTGTAGGGATTCTCCAAAAAAAAATTCTCGCCTCTAAAAATAAATTGTTGAACCTCTGAGTTGACAAGTCCTAGGTCCTGTTGGATTTAGTCCTAATGTCTTAAGAGAAGCAGTGAGATAGTTAATGCCTTAATTTTGATTTTTCAAAGTTCATTAGATTCAAGGAGGGTTACTTTAGAAAGGAAAATAATTTTGATGCACCCAAAAAGGTGAAAATCTCTGATTTCTGATGTTGATGAGGGACAGTGCCTAATGCAAAAGTGACTTAGAAAAATAACTTATCACTGAGATCTCAAAAGATACCTACAAACTTCGCCACTGCCTCAGAAACAGGACAACAACCTAAACAGATAGATCTTGGGTAAGTCTCACAACTCAAAGATTATAAGAGCTTTAGATATTGTCCCTTAAGTTAAGAGTTCACTTCCAGTTTGTGTTCGACACACTACTGTTCCCATTTTCAATATCTGTTAATTTCTTTATTTAATTTTGTACAAATAGATAATAAAATTCCTCTTTCTTTCACAAAAGCCTTGCAATTTTGCCCCTTTACTTTGATTTAGCTAATTACCTTTTAATTGAAGTGTGATAGCTGCATGCTAAAGGAAAAATAAAAAAAAACTTGTAACTGACTGAGGGGAGAGCTATGTCCCTCTCGTCATCTGATCATAACATTCTCCTCTGATTCTATAATTGGACTGGAAATGATCACAGAACTGTCTTTTCTTTAATTGAACAACAAAAAAATTCTTAGGAACATTTTCCCCTTCAAACTGCTTTTCCATATTTCAAAGCTTAAAAGAAGCAGACACCCTGTGTGACAGCAAGATGAGCAAGTTTTATTTCCTAGCAAAGATGCAAATGAAGCTCAAGAACCTTCAGATCATAGAATCATAGAATCCCTATGGTGTGGAATCAAGCCATTCAGCTCAACAAGTCCTCGCCGACCCTCCGAAGGGTAACCTACCCAGACCCATTCCCAGACCCTATTATTCTACATTTTTCTGACTAATGCACCTAACCTACACATCCCTGAACACTATGGGCAATTTTAGCATGCCAATTCACCTAACTTGCACATCTTTTGACTGAGGGAGGAAACCAGAGCACCCAGAGGAAACTCACGCAGACACGGGGAGAATCTGCAAACTGCACACAGACAATTGCCCGAGGCTGGAATCGAACCTGGGTCTTTGGTGCTGTGAGGCAGCAACGCTAAACACTGAGCCACTGTACTGCCCTCATCTAGGTTGCCTGCTGAATTCTTCATAATGATCAAGTCCACTGATTCCAAGCTATCCCAGAGAAGGTCATCAGATCAGCATTGTACTACTTGTCTGTGAAAATGCACATAGGTGGATTAGTAAATTTGAAGATGATACTAAGATCAGTGGCATTGTGAGTTGTTTTGAAGGTAGTCAAGGGATTTAGCGGGATATAGATCAATTGCAGATATGAGCGGAGAAATAGTGGATGGACATTAATCCGGGTAAGTTTGAGGTGCTGCATTTTGGGAGATAAATGTTAAGGAAAAGTACACAGCTAATGGCAGGACCCTGAACAGCATTGATATGCAGAAGGATCTTGGAGTTCAAGTCCACAGCTCCCTGAAAGTGGCCACACAAGTAGATAAGGTAGTAAAGAAGGCATACCTGTCTTTATTGGTCAGGGCAGAGTACAGGAGTCAAGATGTCATGTTGCAGCTTTATAAGATTTTGGGTCGGCCGGACCCAAGACTACTGCATCCAATTCCAGTTGCCACATTACAGGAAGGATGTGGATGACCCAGAGCGACACTGAAGTGGTGCACCAGGATGCTGCCTCGACCAGAGAGCATGAGCCACAAGGCAGGCCAGAAAATCTCAGGCTATTCCCTCTGGAGTGGCAGAGGCCAAGGGGAGACCTGCTAGAAGTCCATAAAACCACAAAAAGGGGAGGTCATCTGCTACTCTGCTTTTGATATTTGAACAAAACAGTTTTGGAAAGGAAAGTTGTGCTACAAGTGAAATAATCATCTACTGTTGGGGAGGGGTGAACTCTGCTAGCATCTTATTTGCATGGCTGGCTTGTGCATTGGAGCTTCCAAACCCACAATCTTATGGTGGTGGTAGTGAATTTCTGCCCTCAGCTGACATAGACATTTGTGTCAATCATCAGCTGGAGTCTCCCAGTTGTTGGGTTTGGTGTTAAAGCTTTCATATCTCGTTCGATGACATTATGCTAGTCTATTGACAGAAATATTACCGGGATGCTACCCTGTACTTCCTAGCCTCAGAAAATGTGCGAGAGTCAAAGTAGTATACCTATCTCTTGTGATGAAACTATCCTAAAATCAATGTATTAAGGAGAACAATGAATGGAAAATATTTGCTCAGTTGCAACATTATGCCTGCAAAGTCTTTCCAGCCAATCCCTTGATAGATTCATGTCAGAAAACAAAGATAAGGATCACATCATCACATTCAGCCTGTTAAGCTTTGTTTGGCCAACTGTTGCACTTTCACAGTATTTATAAATCCTGTGTCTCTTAGTAGAATCCATTTATGAAGATATTAGCAAGTAGGGAGGCAGCCAAACAGCATTTTTGTGCCCAGACAACATCTTTTCTTGTGCCAAGCCCTCACACATTACCTTGTTTGATGTTTTGTTGCCAATAACTTGCAAAGTGCCATGTGAATAATCTATTATTGCCCTCTGTTGCAAAAGCCTTTCAGATTCTGGTAAATATAGTAATTCTATAAAGATCTGTCTCTATTTTTGTATTTACCTCTATAAGAAGGCAGGAGATAATAATTTACAATTGTCTTCATACCTATTGCATAGGAATAGCATACAATTTGTCCTCTCTTTGATATACTTCCAGTCAGAAACTTACTTTGACCTCAATGAAAGGGTAAATAAAAATGAAAATTAGATTTAAAAATACTACTGTTGTGTAATTGTTTAAATTTTACTGTAGTAATTCACATTATTTCCAGTGCATAATAGATCAGTTTATAAAGAGATTCATGGATATTATCGTGACTGGTTAACCAAGATCACTTCATCTGTAAAGTAATTCAGTGACTCTTACCGTTGATGAATCTGTGAATACCCATTCTCTGTTGTTGTTACTGCTGGAAATGATTGCGGTAACATTCAGTGCATGTAACTTAGCGTTCTACTATAGCTGCGATGTGACAGATGTATTTTAGCTGGATTCCATATTTTACCTGTTGTAGAGGAATTGAATGGAAAAAGAGAAAGAGACTTTCATTCCAAGAAATAAAGATATTTAATGACACGATACTGAAGACAAGACTCGTGGTAGGAATATAAAACATGACTTTCAATAGATGTCAGAGAGAAAATAGAAGTAAAATAATAAATTCAAAAAGCATGAAATGAGACAATGGTTGAGGAAAGGAGGAGGAAGTGAGAAACAGATTACAGAGATGACTAACGGAAATTAATAAAGGTACAAAGGAGATTAACAGTAAAAGATTAGACCTGATAAGCAATATGAAATTCAAACAGGAGGAGAATAAACAAAACCTAAGAGATTTTGAAAATCTGTAAACAAAATAGAAATATTGTGAAAGAAAATTTTTAAAATCTAATAGATTGGTGAAATTAAGAAAATCCAGGAAAGTCATTGTAGGGGAAAGAAAGAATTGGGAAAGCAAATAAAAAGAAATAAAAAATGACAACAAAAGGCACAAGGATAAATTATAGCTCAGCCCCCTTGAAGGTACTTTGGAAGAATGCCAAATTCCAGATTAGCAGTAGTGAAAAATAGACAGTTAGAAAAATCAGGAAATTGGTTGTCCAAAGCAGAAAGAATTCTGATCAAGAGAGATTGCTTTCTTACTTTGAGCTGTCTTGAGATTCCAAGAGAGAACTGAGAGCAAAGAGTATGTCATAAACAGCAATGAATACTTGATATTTTAAATAAGATTGATAAGCAGAAATAACTGTGGGACTTTATGTAGAATTACCAGAATTATGAGTCAAATGCATTTAGCATTTTTTTCAACTAGCTGTGATTTAAGAGTTGTTTACCTATTTAAATGTTTGGTATTAAAAATCATCAACTTATATCCATACATACAGAATTATAAATAATGACAAAAGAATAATAATTTTATGTAGTGCCTTTCATGCCCTCAAGATATCTCAAAGTGCTTTACAGTCACTTGAGTGCTTTTGAAGTGCAGTCATTATTATAAGCTCCTCAATAACTCTGCAACCTCCTCGAAGTGTAATGCCCCCTGAGGTGTCTGATGTAGATTTGTGGTATATTAGTCTGCATAAGGTATACACAGAGAGCTGGGTTTTAGTTGGGACAGACATCTTGAAATTTATTTACAACACCAAATATTAATACAGCTACAATATCATTAACTTATACACATAGTCTGGGTTCTACGCTTATTGATGTACAATAGACATGCATAACTGACTGACAAACATTATGCTCTCCATAACACAGAGAGAGCAACTGAAGGTGAGGTAAGTACCTGTCAAGATGTCATGTAACTCTCCTTAAGTACAGGCCTGTCTGGACTCAAATCTGTCATAACACAATAAAACATAGAACAGTACTGCACAGAACAGGCCCTTCAGCCCACTATGTTATGCTGACCATTGATCCTCATGTAAGGTAAACCTAATGTACGAACCCTCAAATTTCTGTGACCATACGCATGTCCAGCAGTCTCTTAAATATCCTCGCTTCCACAACTGCTGCTGGCAACGCATTCCATGCTCCCACAACTCTCTGCGTAAAGAACCCGCCTCTGACATCCCCTCTATACCTTCCACCAAACAGCTTAAAACTATGACCCCTCATGTTAACAATTCCTGCCCTGGGAAAAAGTCTCTGGCTATCAACTCTATCTATGCCTCTCATTATCTTGTACATTTCAATTAGGTCCTCTCTCTTCCTTCGTTTTTCCAAAGAATAAAGTCCGAGCTCAGTCAACCTCTCTTCATAAAATAAGCCCTCCATTCCAGGCAGCACCCTGGTAAACCTCCTCTGAACCCTCTCCAAAGCATCCACATCTTTCCTATAATAGGGCGACCAGAACTGGACACAGTATTCCAAGTGCATTAGTTTCACACTTCGCTAATTCTAGCTTCTTCTGGATCTCTAATCTTCAACATTCCACCATTAGCACACATGCCTTCAAACTGTTTCATCTCCAAACTCTGAAATTTTAAGACAACAGGGGCAAGGCTTCACTTTGTCAAATCTCTCCAGCCATTTAATGGATGATTTGTGCCTTAGTACATCCAACTGCCTTAGCTCCACATGCTTTATACTCTTGTCAACAAATAATCATGGATTCCAAATTAAATTTACCAGTTGAGTTGGCACTGTTGTTTTTTTGTTGGAGAGCATTCTACATGTCTATCACCTGTTGCATGAAGAAGTGTTTCCTAACTTTTCTCCTGAATGGACGAGCTTTGAATTTAAGATTGCAGGTTATTTTTCTATCTATTTTGCCAATTCATCTTCCAATACCCTATACAACAGATTCAAATCACCTTTTAGAGATCAAGATCTATGTACAGCCCTCACCATCCCCCCCCCCCCTCCCCCCCCCAACCTCTTCCCCCCACCCTCCTGCCCCCAACTTAATAATATACCCACTGGAGCTCTTGTAACATTCTGGTGAGTCTGTCCTGTAGTCCTTCCCAAGCAAAACTACTGACTCATATCCCCAGGTCTCTGGATAGTCAGAGACCAGATGTAAACTGGAAGATATACATTGGTCAATACAGAATTCTCAACACACGAACTGTATGGGAATTGCCTGGGAAATTGAAACTGGAGGAATCCTCATAAAACTGTCTTCTACATGAGGTTAGAGTTGGAGAATTTGAAGGGTTCGGACCAGCTTACCTTAATAGACAGCAAGAAATGTTGGAGGAACTGAAACCCACTCTAACTCCTGACTAACAATGAAACTGTCAAGCAATCCCTAATGAACCTGTTTCAGACCTGACATGGATCCAATGCCCATGTTAAAATCAACCCCCTGATTGAGCCTGCTTGACAATCCCAACTCCCACTCTAACCTACCCAACCCCCATCCCCACCATCAAAGTACCTTAAGCGCTCAGCCACTTACTTGATACCCTGACCTTTCACCCACTATTAACTTAATATCACCACCCACCTGGCACCTTATTACTCAACCAATTGATATTATAGAATGAAAAGAAACAATCCATTAATAATTTTGGATGATTTGAGATTCATGTATTTTCCTTCTCCCCATACATGGACTTCTAAATTCCCTTAGACCCCTAGTGGTCCAAACCTGGGTCATTTAACACATTCTAGGAGAAAGTGAGGACTGCAGATGCTGGAGATCAGAGCTGAAAATGTGTTGCTGGAAAAGCGCAGCTGGTCATGCAGCATTCAAGGAGCAGGAGAATCGACGCTTCGGGCATGAGCCCTTCTTCAGGAATCCTGAAGAAGGGCTCATGCCCGAAACGTCGATTCTCCTGCTCCTTGGATGCTGCCTGACCTGCTGCACTTTTCCAGCAACACATTTTCAGCCCATTTAACACATTATTTGGATCTATTGTTTTGCATTCAAATGTGGGTGACCTCACACTCACCTACCCTGAAATTCACTTGTCACATGTTTGCCTACTTATTTCATCTATTGATACTTGCTTGTAATTTTATGCTGTCAGTTATACCTTGTGGCAAAATTGAAAATCAATACTGATAAATGAATCTTGGATAAATATGGTGAATATTTTTAATATCTCATGCAAATCTCTTGAAATATCATGAGTTACTTCCTTCCAATGCAAGTGCATGCCAATTAACCCAAATCTCTGTCTTTTCATTGCAAAAACACTTGCCTAATTAGTTCAATAATTTGCAAGTTTCCCTCCAAGCTACATACCATCCTAACTTAGAAGTATATTACTGTTCCTTCGGTATTGCTGGTACAAAATTCTGGAGTTCCCTCCCTACTGGCATTGTAGGTCGACTTATATCGCATGAACTGTAATGGTTAAAGAAGGTGCTCACCATAATCTTCTCATTGGCCATGAAGGAGTGAGTGGTAATGGAAACATAGAAAATAGAAGTAGGAATAGGCCATTTGGCCTTTACAGCCTGATCTGCTTTTCAATATAATCATGGCTAACCACACAACTCAGTATCCTGTACCTGCTTTCTCCCCATGCCCTTTCATCCCTTTTGCCCTAATTATTATATTTAACCCCTTATCAAAAGCATTCACTGTTTTGGCTTAAACCGATTCCACAGCCTCACCGTCCACTAGGTGAAGAAATTTCTCATCACCTCAGTCCCAATCCTCAGACTGTGACGCACATGTTTCTGGACATCCTGGCCATCTGGAACCTCCTTCCTGCATTCACACTGTTCAACCCTGATGGAATTTTATAGGTCTCTATGTGATCCTCCCTCAATCTTCTAAATTCCAGTATGTATCATTCTAACAGATTATTTCTCCTCCCATTCATCAGTCCTGCCATCCCAGAAATCCGTCTGGCCATTGAATATGATTTTGATAATGTAACTTTGCTCACCTTTGATTTGTCCTCTGCTACTTCCACCTACTAGAATCTCACCATTGACCTTTCCTCTATATCATTGGAATGTGCAAATGCTTCCTTACTGCAGAGATAGTTGCAAAAGTGCCATTTACTCTGGTGAAATGTTACTGGGAGAGAGTATGTGCATCATGTTAATCCATTAAAAATTAGTTCTGACTGCTTGCCATCAAGAAACTGAATCCACTGTGACATAAATTGCCTATTTCCATTCTGCCTTCTGCAGAATGAAGTGTATTTGCCTACCTTGTTTTAGCTGCTGGTAACCGCTACAAGATCCCAGCCAGTATGTCTCATAAAATACAATTAAAATCATTCATTAAATTACCATAGCATATTAAACATTATTTAATTAATCATCATAATGTATTTCAGGGCTTTCATTTAATCTCTTACATAAATGTTACAGACATCCCCAACAACCTGGCCATGAACATCATCTTCAAATAATTTCATAAAGCTTTGGGAACAGTTCCAAAAGACAAAAAATGTAGGTAAGGCAATATTGAATTATATAAGGCAAAGGCTGTTTACATATGATGTGGGTGTGTGTTTATGGACATTTCACCGTGTATATAAATAAATATTGATGTACAGATGGAGGTAGAAATGGCGGTAAATTATTCACATGGTAGTTTTCATTTTGTGTTTATCCAGCACCCCATCCTTTTGCTCACATACATGCTGGACCTTCGCGACATCACCTACAAATGTAGATAAGAAATTACAAAGGCATTTTGCCTGCTCATACATCAGAACCTGTGAAAGTCCATTGAATCTGTTCTTCCAGATATGCTGTGACTCTTCCATTGAAGTTAGAGTCATAGTCATGGAGATCAACAGCACAGTAAAAAAAACCCTCAGTCAAAATAAGCATCAGTCATAATAAGCACTTAACTATTCTAATCCCATTTGCTAGCACTTGACCCATATCCTTATATGCCTTGGCATCACAAGTGCAAAATAGCTTTTAAATGCTATGAGGTTTTCTCACTCTACAAATATTGCAGGCAATGCATTTCTGACCCCACCACCATCTGGGATAACGAAAGACTTTATTGAGTCTCCTCTAAACCTTCTGTGGCTTACATTAAATTAATACCACCAGTCATTGATCCCTCCACATGGAAAGGTCTATTTCTCTCTATTCCATTTATGCCCCCATACTGTTACTGCTGTCAAACTTGGCAAGGCTATAATGGGAATTTATCCCAAGAGGCTCAGTTCTACAAGTAGATTATCCTTGCCATCTTGGATTGCTTCACCTCTGCTGCTTCTCCAACCATCACTTGAGAAGTAGTATTAGAAAATCTAATGAGGTTAAAGATAGATATGTCATTCAGTCCTGATGCTCGTATTCTAGAATCATACAAGAAGTAGCTGCAGAGATAGTGGATGCATTTATTACAATTTTCCAAAATTTTGGAGAAATACCAGAGAGCAGGAAAACTGCCAATATGTCACCACGTTTCATAAAGGAAAGGAGGTAAAAAGTGGATAACTATAGGCCAGTTGGCCTAATATTTATTATTGTAAAAATTTTGTAATCAATTATTAAGCAAATAATAGCAAAACATTTTTAAATCATAATTTACTCAAAGAGTCAACCGCAAGGAAGCAATAGCAGAATTTCTGAAAAATCATAATCAAATCAATCTATATGGCATCTTGAAAATTCTGACTAATCTATTAAAGTTTTTCAAAGAAGTTTCAATCAGAGTGAATAGAGGAGGACCGTAGATGTATTGTATTTGGATTCCAGAAGACATCCAACAAGGTATCTCACAAAAACGTTAAGCCATCAGATAAGATCTCATGATGCTGAAGATAGTATATTGGCATGGATAGAGAATTGGCTAATACGCAGCAAGCAGTAAATGGGGTTAAGGGTCTCTTCATCAGGGATCATTGTTGGGACTGCAACTGTTTACATTATATTAATGACTTGGAGGAAGGAAGTGAATAGACTGCAACCAAATTTGCACACAACACAATAATAGGTGTAAAGGCAGTTGTGAGCGTGATGCAAACAGTTGACAGAGAGATTTTGATAGGTTGAGCAAGTGGGCAAAAAGTTGTCAAATTATGAATAACGTGGGAAAATACAAAGTTGTTCATTATTGTAGAGAGAACAACAGAACTGAGTACTTCTGCATGAGACACAGAAAGCTAACACACAGATGCAGCATGTAACCAGGAAGACTAATGGTCCTTATTTCAAGAGGGCTGGAGTAAAGAGTAGGGAAGTCTCACTACAATGTTGCTTTGGTCCCATTATTTAAGACAAATTTCATTTCATTGAAGGCCATTTAGAAAAGGCTCACTTGGATGATCCCTGGTATTGAGGGATTGTTTTATAAGCAAAGGTTAAGCAGATTGGGATTCTAATCACTGATCTTTAAACATATAGAATTCTTCACGGCTTGACAGAATAAACACTGAGAGAATGTCTCCTCTAATGAGAGAATTTATAACTGAAGAGCATGGTCTCAGAAAAAAGGAATGCTAATGTAAGGCTGATATAAGGAGAAGTTCTTTATCTCAGAAGATTGAGAGTATTCAGAATCACTCCTGTTTCCATTCCTTCTGGTCTTAATCTGATATTTTAAAAGGCAATGAGTTTCAGATTGAGGACAGGCAAACAGCGATGACTATATGAATTATCTACAGCAGGCCATGAATAGGCTAGAAAAATGGGTAGTCTTGTGGAAAATGAGATCAATAGCGAAGAGTGTGAAGTGCTTCAATTTGGCAAAAGGGTTAGGGAGAGACAATATAGACTGTTTAAAGAGTGTGCGGGGACAAAGGGACCTGAGATGCATAAACGCTAATCTTTGAAGATGACAGGATAAGCTGACAGAGTAGTTAGCAATACATATGAGATGTTGAGTTTCATAAAAAAAACAATTTTGAGCACAAAAACAGCATGCAGAATCTTAGTAAAGGTCAGATTAGACCACAGATACAATATTGTGTTCACTTCTGAACAACACATATTAGCAAGGATGAAAGGGTCCTCGAGAATGTAAAGAAGAGACTGACCAGAATGGATCCAGGGATAGGGGCTTTTGGCTGCAGTGTTTGGTTTAAAAAGTTGGAGCAGTTCTCTTTGAAGGAAAGGAGATTGAGGGGAGATGAATACAGGTCCACAAGTTTTTGACTATGGCTGGGGAATTTAAAACACAGTGTGAGGGGAGATGGGGAACACATGAGGGGATTGATCATTTTGGACTCAGTTGAGTAAATGTTTCTTGAATCAGAAGATCTTGAATCTTTGCAATTGTCAACATGAAAGCAATTTGGATACTCCATCATTAAGTATATTTAAGACTGAGCTTGATAGCTTTTGGACTATTCAGGGGAATCCAGGAAATATGCAAGAAAGTGGGCTTGGCCTCTACTGGCAGAGGAATATTGTAAGGGCTGCCCATATTTGACAGTCACAAAATGGTTGACCACATTAAACAGAATGAAACAGCCTGTTCCAGCGTTAAGTGAAACATAATGGTACCTTTGAACAGGGCTACTCCAAGGTGAATGGGAGGCCCTATACACAGCCATCTAAGATAGTCTGATAAAAGCATGTCTATGGATAGATACAAGTTCATTAAAATATGACTAGTGATTGATTCCAGCCTCATTCCCAGTAGGTGAACAGCACCAGTTAGAACAAAGGGTGTAAATTTCTGTGTATAAGACAATCAGCCTCACACATCATGCAACTGTGAAAACAACAGCTACAGTTAATTTGTAGTAATCAATTGTTTCTTTGAAGTTATTCACAATATTAAGAAATAGGTTCTAGTTCAAGATTCTTCAGATTATCTCAGAGATAGATTTCAGCATAATTATAGATACATATATATAAAACCAAAGTATAAGAGAAGCATAAGGGGAAAACATTCAAACATAGATGTGGATTAATTCATCTCGGGAAATGCTTTCCTTATCCCTAAAAAAGATGCCTGGCATCTTCTGAATGAAATAGATTGTTCATAGCTTATTAATTAAAAAGAGCTAACAACAGGAGTAGCTGTAAAACTTTACATATAACTAACTTTATAAAAGGAATTAACACTACGAATCTTATAGCAGTTAGTTAGAACCAACTGTCTTTTGTAGTTTTAATATAAATAATTGAGACAGTGGAAAATACAAGAGGAGTAACAGAATTTGATAGAGTTAGCAAAAGAATGCAAGGTGCAACACAATACAAGCAGTGCTTAGAGATAAGCAGTCTGGGAAGACCGAAGGAGTTTAAACAGTAACTTTGAAATGTGAATTAGTATGATGCATAGAAAGATCCCAAGGTCTGGGAATTACAATGTCTGCTAAACAGCATGAGATGATCACAGTCTGGGCCTGTCCATTGGAATGCCCATCATTGATTAGCCTTTTCACAGGATTGGGTGTACAGAATAAGGGGAGGGACACAGTGACCATGTTTTATCATAACACATAGTGTATAAAATTATTATATTTCACTGTAAAAACCAGAGCATCTTCGATCTCTCTTCTGATCTGAGCTGAAGATTAACAAAATGATTGGGTTCTCATGTCAAGACCAGATTTGGGGAAGATCTTTGGCCCTCTCCTTGCATTAACTGGTTTTTGTTTGAATAGGAATAAAGTCTGCCTGAGTTCTGTCTGCCTCCTGAGTTTTTGTTCCTGTTTGGGGAGTTACATTACAACAAATATTCAGGGTCCAAATGGTCCATTCCTTCATTAATTTTTTATTTAACGTTTTTATATCCTGTCCTGACTGGACTCCTGTCTTCCATCCTCCTGACACTTCTAAAATTCTATTTATTTTATGCTATCTAGCATCAATTCCTACATACTAAACATAGTGCAGCACAGTGGCTCAGTGGTTAGAACTGCTTCCGCATGGTGCCAGGTTCCCAGGTTTGATTCCATCTCGGGCAACTGTCTGTGTGGAGTTTGCGCATTCTTCCTCTGCGTGGGTTTCCTCTGAGTGCTCTGGTTTCCTCTCACAATCCAAAGATGTGCAGGTCAGGTGAATTGGCCATGCTAAATTGCCCATAGTGTTCAGGACATTCGTCCCCATATTGGCATCAGCATTTCGACAATTACCGATGAAAAGGATCAGTGATGGGAAATAAACCCATAATATGATTGCAGAACAGGCAAACAACATCATGAGATAATCCTGCATTTCCTCATGTCATGCCAAACTGCTGGTAGAGTGGGTAGTTGTTTATGTAGAAATTGATGCATTAGTCAGGGGTAAACATAGACTAATAGGGTAGGGGAATGGGCCTAGTGGATTACTTTTCAGAGGGTCAGTGTGGACTTGCTGGGCCAAAATGGCCTGTTTCCACGTTAGGGGATTCTCTGTTTCTAAAACATATTTGGTATAACCAGGGCTTGATCTCAGGAAAGACTTACTATATATTTAAACAAAACAGAAATTGCTCAAAAAGCTTGGCAGGTCTGGCAGTATCTGTGGAGAGAAAACAGAGTTAATGTTTCAGGTCCAGTGGACCTTCTTCAGGACGGAAGTTTTAAAATTTAATTCCTGATTCTAATTAGCTGATTATACCTGAGATACACAATTGTTTCTGCAAGACATTAGGCTCAAGCTAAGATTAAGTACACATTAAAGCTTTAGCTACATGCTGTTAACAATAATAACAACCACTGAAGAACTGATTGTGAAACATTGGGACAGGTAAGTACCAGTTCCTCCCAACAACAATTCTTTCTATTCTGAAAGGCAAACGTGATTTCAGAATATCAGTTTACACTTGTATGTACGAACCGCTTTTTAAAACAGATGTTTTAATATTTTGTGGCCACTATATTAAGGAAATACAGTATCCTGAGAATTCTGTCACTGCTAATTTGGAATAACCATCTATTTAACTTAGCTACAGTAGCTCTCTACTTATGCCTGCGATTATACCTCAAAAGCATACTTAATTTATTGTGAAGTAACTTGGAATGTTCTAAGGTTGTGAAAGGTGCTGCATTAATCTAAGTGCTTCCTTTGGTAAGCAGATTCTGAACTTTCTGTTGCTCTATACGTATTGCCCCTGTGAATCCCATCTTTACTTCAGCTTTCCTGACCTTGTCTTCAGTCATGTCAGCTACACAGCCTGGAATCTCCTCTCTAAAGCTCTCTGCCCTTGTCCATCCTCATTCAATTTTTTTCTTAAATCCATCTCTTTAACCAAGCTTTTGATCAATCATCCTGCTGAATGTTTTCCAAACAGGAGCTTGCATAAGAAATTCAGATTGAGAGGTTTGATCTGGTGAAGTTAATACCTGACTTGCACATGTGGAAACATATATTTAGGCTTTTCTACATTTGTATTTCTGCATGTTTTATATTTCATCATGTTACTGATTTGTGCAAAGAAATTTGTCCCATATTAGTTCATTTTAAAAAAAGTCCCATAAAACACATATTCAATATATGATTTTAAGATCACTATTGGGTTACCATTAACCAGAATTATGAAATCACTCACAAATGAAATAAAATACCACCAAGAACGCAAACACAGATCAAAACCAATGCAATTTAAACATAAATTAACAGGTAAATATGTACCATTCATCACTAAGAAATTTTTGGACTCTCAAAGTTGTTGAACGTGCTCTCTGATAATCGTGTAGCACGGAAACAAGGGAGCTAAGACTTTAATTAACAGGAGCACCCATATGGCATCTCCAGGATTAGAACTAAAACCTAAGAAGACATTAAAGGGTGAAGAAAGCATCTTTTGGGGGGAGCATCCAAATGTCCAGGCCAGTTATTTAGAATATCTTTGAGCATGCATCATGCAAGTTAAGTGGACTTGTGCAGCAGACTTGGCTTTCCTTTCACCTGACTGAATATGATTTGAGAGTAAGATACCATAATTGGTGTTTGTACTTTTAGTAAATCAATAACCATTAGCTTTAATTGTACATGTGGGAATGTATCAACACAGTACAGACAGGACAATTATAATGAGGGCAGATAGTTTACAAAATTAAAACTGGTACTACTGGGAGAACAACATTACACAGACAAGCTGCACTAGGGTAAAAACCAATAGATTTCAATAACTTTAGCAGTGTTAAATTGATCATGGTAGCAGTCTTTATCTTTAAAGAGAGATAGAGTTCCAGGTAGAGTTTGCTTAATTTAAATTTTATAAGGCTCTGTTCCCTTGCAGTTATTTTATCAGTCCACACTTCTGGCATGAAAGGTTCCAATTGGCAGTCCAGATATAGAGATTACCCCTGAACCTGAAATTGGGTTGAAGCCATGAAAAAAAAGAATGTAGAGCACTTTGACATTGAATGAAGCTGATGATCCCAGTGGTGTATTACAGGGACGCTGAAGATAACAGTGGGAAGTTTCAGAATTGGCAATTATGACATCGCTGCAAGTCCTTCTGTCACTTGAAAACACTGATGGATCGAGATCATCCAGACCATTATAAGAAGAGTTGAGTAGGTGTTACTGAAGCTTGTCTGTTCCAGAAATAGGAGAAAGTGAGGACTGCAGATGCTGGAGATCAGAGCTGAAAATGTGTTGCTGGAAAAGCGCAGCAGGTCAGGCAGCATCCAAGGAGCAGGAGAATCGACCTTTCGGGCATGAGCCCTTCTTCAGGAATATCGATGTTTCGGGCATGAGCCCTTCTTCAGGAATTCCTGAAGAAGGGTTCATGCCCGAAACATCGATTCTCCTGCTCCTTGGATGCTGCCTGACCTGTTCCAGAAATAGCCAGGCAGCAAAAGCAACATTTCAGCATGCCAATGGTCTGCTTTCTCACATTTTGAAAGGCAGCATGGCTTTCATTGTACCCATGCTGTCCTGTGTGTGCAAGAGTTGTATTTTGGAGTCACTACTTTCATATTTAACAGGTAGACCCTGATTTGTTTCATTTGTTCAATATGCAGCTTCAGAATGAAGGTAGGACTGCTGTCAGAATGATGGAAAATGACTTGCTGGATTTTCCACCTGTAACAATCCAACCAGGAGTGGTCCTCTGGCACCCAAAGCAATCTGTGTAGTTACAAGCACCCTACAGCCAGGGAATCCAGCAATCATAGCTCAGTTGTGTTGTCATACCACTTGCATCTCTGTGTTGAGATGAAATTAAATGTAGTTAGCTGTTACTGAGTAGGGAGTCTCAGTGATCTCCCTTCCACAACAGTGGATTGAAAACTGTGAGATGTTTAAAGTATCTCTGGCTCTACCCTAAAGGGGTCTGACATGTAGAAGTTCATTGTCTTCCCTGCCACTGACAATATTGTCATTGTCTTGCTCTGAAATTGCAATTGAGGCTGCAGCAGGTAGCAAATTTTAGTAAGGACATGGTTACTGAAGGACCAACACCTTACATACAAGGTCGAGATGGAGAATGACCCTCTGAAATTATTGTACTGTAAGGCCTTCTGCAGGGAGCACTTCCCCCCTCCCCCTCCACCCTCATCAAGTAGCTTGTTTTTCTCTGTGAGGCCTCTGTTCAATGTTGAAGAATTACTTTTTTCAAGAAGAATGGTTTGCAGTGCATCCATTTGTAGGAGCAAGTCATTTGTGCCAAACTCTTCAAGTCAACAAAATATTCTTTAACAAGGTTACTGCAAATTTTAATTAGAAAAGAAACACATTAGACATTTACAAGATAATACAATTTGAAAAGAGAAAATAAATAAATCAAACCGTAATTAACCTCCAAGTAGGCGATCCCTTTAAATAACAATGGTGGGAGGTGGGCAGCGAGGTTTTACTTCTTCTGAGTACATTGGGATTAAGAAGTGTCAGTGTGGCTCCACAGCCCTTGGCACTACATAATGAGACACAGGAAATATGCTGACATCCAAATTACAACTTTTAGCATAAAGCTTCTCAATGGACTTCACTGTCAGTTAGTAAGCCAAGAAAGAAGAAATTAGAAGGATGACTGAAACAAGGCTAAAAAATGTGTGTTTTGAGAAGAATTTTCAAGGAGCAGAGACTAATGGCCATGCAGAAGATCATAGGGATAATAGTGCCAATATATAGAAAACAATTTATAACTCAAGTATAACTCAGAACAAAAATAAGGTACCAAGATTCAATCAAACAGCACCTGTCACCACAGAACAGTAATATTACCTATTAACAATGGCATCAGTTCTGGACCTGAAACATTGACTCTGCTTTCTCTCCACATATGTCCCAAACCTGCTGAGTTTCTACAATTTTTTTTTTGTTTCAGATTTCCAGCATCCACAGTTTTTTGTTTTATTATAACACTATCTATGAAGTTGTATAGATGCATTATTTTTTAAATTTTACACAATGTTTGATATTAATGGTGTTGTACTTTCAAACATTTTTGTTGGTACGGGCAGCTGGTAGATCTGGAAGAATTTACGCTTCAGAATTTTTGATCTACAGGGCAAATAAAACCAATCACAAACCTTCATTTTGAATAATTTTAATGCATATGCCTCTTTACTCTTTGAAATTATTTTTATAAATGACTTCTCATTACTTCCCCTTTTGTTATATTTGTGATTACCTTAAATGTGTATCTTCTCATTTCTAGCTTGCCAGGCAGGGGCAGAAATAATTTACTCTTTTACCTTGTCAAGAGCCTTTGAGATCTTTAAAAACTTTATAAAATCGAGTTTTAATATTTAGAGTTTTAGTAAGGAAATCTGTGAACTTTTAACGGATTTTTCGTAACATTAATAATTTATCCCTGAAATCTGAGATGAAATGAAATAATTGCCTCTGATCATTTCAATTTGTTTATACTTGATAGCAAAAGCACTTCATAAATAAAATATGGAATTGTCACTATTTGCGGAAAGTGATCAGTTCTAAATTGCATTGCGTCATGGTTATGCCTTGAATGTGTCTGCCTGAATATCTGCCAATTTAAATTATTTTTAATGGGATTAACTTGTTATTCATGTTTCTTCAAGGATTAAAAGCTGAAGCATTGAGTAATGTTATCAATCATTTTTGGTGTGTGCGCTCAGATAGAGTAGATGTGGAAGTTGAATTTATGCAGTGTTTCCAACCATTCCCCTTAACGTCAGTGAAAGATACTCAACATACATAATAAATGATATGAAAAGCTCTTATCTGGGATTACTATGACACTTTGCTGAAGTTACAGCACATGGAGAATGGCCAGGAAAACTAAACTATGGGATCCATGAGAAAAAGAACACAAGAAGCATAAAGCAGATTCTGGATCTACTTTAGCAAAAAAAAACTGAGGACACACATTAACTCTTATTATAACAAGTTATATGAATCAAAATACAGAATATTTTTCTAATGTCTTATTCTTGTGTAATTACACAAAGCTACAAGTTTCGAGATTACAATCTGGAACAAACATGAGACAGAAAATAAGAGCAGGAGTTGATAATTCTGTCCTTTGAGTCTGTCCTACCTTTCAATATTATCACGGCGGATCATCCAAATCAGAACACTGTTCCTGCTTTCTTCCCATAACCTTTGATCCCATTCGACCTAAGAACTATTTCTAATTCCTTGAAAATATTCTGTTTTGGCTTTAACTAGTTTCTGTGACAGGCAATTCTACAGATTCACTAATTTCTGGCTGAAGAAATTTTACTCTCCTTCCTATCAGAAAGATGTTGTGAAACTTGAAAGGGTTCAGAAAAGATTTACAAGTATGTTGTCAGGGTTGGAGGATTTGAGCTACAGGGAGAGACTGAACAGCCTGGGGCTGTTTTCCCTGGAGCGTCGGAGTCTGAGGGGTGACCTTACAGAGGTTTACAAAAGTATGAGGGGAATGGATAGGATAAATAGACAAAGTCTTTTCTCTGGGGTTGGGGTGTCCAGAACTAGAGGACATAGGTTTAGGGTGAGAGGGGAAAGATATAAAAGAGACCTAAGGGGCAACTTTTTCACACAGAGGGTGGTACGGGTATGGAATGAGCTGCCAGAGGAAGTGGTGGAGGCTGGTACAATTGCAACATTTAAGAGGCATTTGGATGAGTATATGAATAGGAAGGGTTTGGAGGGATATGGGCCAAGTGCTGGCAGGTGGGACTAGATTGGGTTGGGATATCTGGTCGGCATGGATGGATTGGACCGAAGGGTCTGTTTCCATGCTGTACATCTCGATGACTTTATGACTCTATAACACAATGTTTGAATAATTTTGCAATTTTTTTTGTCATGCTGAACATTTGTATGATTCAACAGGGGTTTGAAGTTTGAAAACGTTGGGGAACCATAGGCACACTTTCTAATTTCAGACAACCTCTACCAACATTAAACATTCTCAAATTAACTACAATTTTAGTTTTTTATCTATATCTCCATCCCAGAAGAGGATGACCAGACTAATGTGGATTGCTCTATATTCTCAGACCAACAATTTATTGATTTAGAATCATAGAGCTGTACAGCATGGAAACCGACCCTGCAGTCCAACTCATTCATGCTGACCAGATATCCTAAATTAATCCCAAAGGCAACTAGGGGGGCAGCCAATAAATGCTGGTGGGCAGTGACGCTCATATCCTACTAAATAAGTTAATTAAAACCTCTAATCCCATTTACCAGCATTTGTTCCATATCCTACTAACCACTTCCTATTCATTCTTCCATCCAGCTGCCTTTTAAATTTTGGAATTATACTAGCCTCCATCACCTTCCCTGGAAGCTCATTCCACACACGAACCACCATGAAACATTTGCCCCTTAGGTCCCTTTTAAGTCTTTCCTCTCTCACCATAAACCTCTGCCCTCTACCCTGTGGAAAAGATCTTGGCTATTCATCCTATTTATACCCTTAATTCAATAAGGTAATCCCTCAGCCTCCGATCGTCCAGGGAAAATAGCCCCAGCCTATTCAACGTCTCCCAAGGCTCAAGTGCTTCAACCCTGGCAACATCCTTGTAAATCTTTCCTTAACTCTTTCAAGTTTCACAACATCCTTCCTATTGTAGGGAGGCAAGAATTGAATGCAGTATTCCAAAAGTGGCCTAACCAAGATCCTTACAGCCCCAACATGACCTCCCAATTCCTATACTCAATGCATTGACCAATAAAGGCAAGCATACGAATTGCCTTCTTCACTATCCTGTCTACCTGTGACTCCACTTTAAAGGAACTATGAACCTGCACTCCACGGTTTCTTTGTTTAGCAACACATCCCAGAACTTTATCATTAAGTGTGTAAGTCTTGTCCTGATTTGCCTTTCCAAAATGTAACATGTCACATTAAATTAAATTAAACTCCATCTACCACTCCTTAGCCCATTGGCCCATCTGATCAAAGACCTGTTGTCCTCTGAAGTAACTTCCTTCGCTGTTCACATCATCAGTTTTGGTGTCATCTGCAAACTTATTAGCCATACCTTCAACGTTCACATTTAAATCATCGATATAAATGACAAAAAGCAATGGACGCAGCATCATTTCCCATGGCACACTGCTGGTTACAGGCCTCCAGTCTGAAAAGCAACCCTCCACCACCATCCTCTGAGTCCTACCTTCAAGCCAGTTCTGTATCAAAATGACAAATTCTCTCTTTATTCCAAGTGACCTAACCTTGCTAACTAGTCTATCATGCAGAACCTTGTTGAATGTCTTACTGAAGTGCATATAGATCACATACACTGCTCTGCCTTCTTCAGTTTTCTTTGTCACTTCCTCAAAAAACTCAATCAAGTTCATGAGATATGATTTGCCATGCACAAAGCCTTGTTGACTATCCCTTATCAGTCCTTGCCTTTCCAAATGCATGTAAATTGTATCCTTCAGCATCCTTCCAACAATTTGCCCATCATTGATGTCAGGCCTCCTGACTTTTCCTTACCATCTTTCTTAAATAGTGGCACTATGTTAACCAGCCACCAGTCTTTCGGCACCTCACCTTTATTTTATTCATTTATGGGACTTGGGCATCGCTGAGTGGCCAGCATTGATAACCCATCCCTATTTGCCCTTGAGAAGTTTGTGGTGAGCTGCCTTCTTGAATCGCTGCAATCCACTTGTTGTGGGTTGGCCCACAATGCCAGTAGGGAGGGAATTCCAGGATTTTGACCCAATGACTGAAGGGACGGTGGTATATTTCCAAGTCAGGGTGGTGAGTGGCTTGGAGGGGAACTTACAAGTTGTGGTATTCCTAAATACCTGCTGTCCTAGTCCTCCTAGATGGATTGGGTCATGGGTTTAGAACGTGCTGTCTAAGGATCTTTGGCGAATTTCTGTCGTGCATCTTGTAGATAGTATACACATATGCTACTGGTGGTAGTGGGATTAAATGTTTGTAGATGTGGTGCCAATCAAGTAGATTGCTTTCTCTTGGATGGTGTCGAGCTTCTTGAGTGTTGTTGGAGCTGCACCCAAGCAGGCAAGTGGGGAGTATTCTATCACACTCCTGACCTGTTCCTTGTAGATGGTGGATAGACTTTGGGATGTCAGGGGGTGAGTTACCTGCTTCAGTATCCCTCAACTCTGACCTACTCTTGTAGCCAGTGTGTTTAAGTGGTGAGTCGAGTTGAGTTTCTGGTCAATGGTAACTGTAAGGATGTTGACAGTAGGGGAATTCAGTGACGGTAACACCATTAAATCTCAAGGGGCTGTGGTTATAGTGTCTCTCATTGGTAATGGTCACTGTCTGGCATTTGTATAGCGCAAATGTTACTTGCCACTTGTCGGCCCAAGTTTGGATATTGCCCAGATCTTGTTGCATTTGAGCACTGACTGCTTCAGTACCTGAGGAGTCGCAAATGTTGCTGAACACTATGCAATCGTTGGCGAACATCCCCACTTCTAACCTTATGACAGAGGGAAGGTCATTAATGAAGCAGCTGAAGATTGTTGAGCCTAGGACACCAACCTGAGTGACTCCTGCAGAGATATCTCGGAGTTGAGATGACTGACTCTCCGCAACCATCTTCCTGTGTGCCAGGTATGACTCTAACCAGCGGAGTGTTTGCCTTCTGACACCCATTGATTCCAGATTTGCCAGGTCTCCTTGATGCTGTCCTCGGTCAAATATGGCCTTGATGTCAAAGGCTATCACTCTCATCTCACCTCTGGAATTCAGCTCTTTTGTCCATATTTGAACCAAGGCTATAATGAGATCAGGAGCTGAGTGGCCCTGGTGAAACCCAATCTGGGCATCACTGAGCAGTTTGTTGCTGAGCAGGTGCTGCATGATAGCACTATTGATGACCCCTTCAATGACTTTACTGATGATGCAGAGTAGACTGATTGGGTGGTAATTGTCTGAGTTGGATTTGCTCTGCATTTTGTGTACAGAACATACTTGGGTAATTTTCCACATTGTTAGGTCGATGCCAGTGTTGTAACTATACTAGAAGAGCTTGGCTAGGGGAGCCACAAGTTCTGGAGCACACATCTTCAGTATTATTTCCTTTGTTATCAGAGCCTATAGCTGCAGCCATTTCTTAATATCACATGGTGTGAATCGAATTGGCTAGAGACTGGCGTCTTGGATGCTCGGGACCAAGGGAGGAGTCTGAGATGGTTCATCCACTTGGCATTTCTGACTGAAGATTGTTGCAAATGTATCAGTCTTATCTTTTGCACTGATGTGCTGGGCTCCACCATCATTGAGGATGGGGTTATTTGTGGAGCCTCCTCCTCCAGTTTAATTGTCCACTACCATTCATGACTGGAAGGACTGCAGAGCTTAGATCTGATCCATTAGTTGTGAGATCGCTTAGCACTGTCTATCACTTGCTGACACCTGTGGCTGTCAATGATATAAATATCTCAGCAAGGAGCTCATTTCCCTAGCTTCCCTCAAAGTTCTCGGGTAAACCTGATCAGGTCCCAGGGATTTAGCCACCTTTGTGTGTTTTAGGACATCCATCACCTCTTTATTTGTAACATAGATATTTTTCATATATCGCTATTTATTTCCCCAAGTTCTCTAACTCCCATATCCTTCTTCACAAACAATCATTTAGTATGGTCCCCATCTCCTGTGATTCCACACATAGCCTTGCTGGTCTTTAAGGGGCTTTATTCTCTCCCTAGTTATTCTTTTGTCCTTAATGTATTTGTAAAATCCCTTTGGATTCTCTTTAACCCGAATTGCCAAAACTATCTCATGTCCCCTCTTCACCATCCTGATTTCCCTCATAATTATATTTCTACTGCCTTTATACTTCTCTAGGGATTCACTTGATCCCTGCTGTCAATACCTGCCATATGCTTCCTTCTTTATCTTGGCCAAAACCTCAATTTCTCTAGTCATCCAGCATTCCCTATACCTACCAGTCTTGCATTTCACCTGAACAGTCTGTGGATTCTCATTATCTCATCTTTGAATATCGACACCCAATCAACTTTTGAACATTCTTTCCTAATACCATCAAAATTGGCTTTCCTCCAATTTAGAACATCAACTTTTAGATCTGGTCTATCTTTTTCCATCACTATTATAAAACTAATGGCATTATGATCACCAGCCCCAAAGTGCTTTCCCATGACACCTCAGTCACTTGCCCTGCCTTATTTTTCAAGAGAGAGTCTAGTTTTGTTCCTTCTCTAGTAGGTGTATCCACATACTGAATCAGAAAATGTTTTTGTACACACTTAACAAATTCCTCTCCAACCAAGCCCTTAACACTATGGCAGTCCCAGTGTTTATTTGGGAAGTTAAAAATCCCCTACCATGTTCTCCCCTCAAATTTGCTTCTCAATTTCCTGTTGACTACTGGGGGGATTTATTGTACACTTCCAATAATGTGATCATACTTTTCTTAATTCTCAGTTCCACCCAAATAACTTCCCTGGATGAACTCCCAAAACTCTTCCCTAAGTGCTTCATTAAATTTATAAGGTGATTACAATTACAATGTATTGAAACTGACTTTAAATGTACAATAAAATGAATGGAGAGAATCACGTGACCTGTTCTAAGTCTGTCTAACAGTGATCTGGCTGGTTTGATTGTTAGAGATCTGCGAAAGATTTAGATTACTTTATCAGGAAGTAGGTACGGGTTACTTTCACTTGAAGGCAACAACAGAGCCTATATTTTAATAATGGATACAAAGTTTCAAAACTCTCAAGTGCTGATCATGTCAGGTTGTAAATTGTTGTGCTTTAAGGTGTCTACTTCAATCTAAAATGAAGAACAGTAGGACAGTCAATTATCATTGATGACCATTTCTGCCTGAATACAAGATCCATGTGGTTCATTATACTGTGGGGAGGAGGTAGAGGAAGCTGTTGTAATGATTTACAGAGGAACCTTGATTATCCGAACAAGATGGGCAGGCACTATTTTGTTCGGATAATTGATTATTCAGTTAATTGATTTCCCCTGGGGCTCAGAGTTTTCTGTGAAGTCTGCTTGCCGTTCAGCTTGCGAGACTCTGCGCCCCTGTCTACTCCCCAAATCCAATCTACTCCCACCCCACCCCAAACCCAGTCCGCCTATCCCCTAACCCTGTCTGCTCCCAGCCCACCCTGCCCCCAAACGCTATCCACACCCAACCTGCCCCCCCCTCCAACCTACCCCCCTGCTCCCCAAACCCCATCCACACCCCCTGCCCATTCCGCATCCCCGCCGACCCCCAACTGGGGCAGCCGGACCGTACACCAACAGTAAGTCTGCTGCTGCCTTTGTCGGATAAGTCTCTAAATAGCGCACACGCACACACACTGACAAATTCCACCTTTGCCCTGTACAAGACAATGTTGGAGAGGTTATCAGGGGCAAGGGGCTTTCGGGTTCATCCCTGTGCAGAACGCCTGGGGAAGTGTTGGGGGAGAGAGAGATGGTGGGTGGATAGTTATTTGGAATGTCCAGGATTGGTCTCGGCAGCATTTTAGTGAGCCGAGTTCATTTTTAATCATTGTATCTGTAAACAAAACACACGATCAGGGTTGAAACAGCTCTTTGACATAACGTGTCTATCGGGACCTCGAGATCTCCTTTGGATAATCCGAATTTCGGATAATCATGGTTCCACTGCATTCACAAGGTTTCTTGGAACATCACAGCTAATTTTGATTCTGCCTTGATCTAGGAGAAAGGTGACAACTAGAGACCAAAAATGACTATCCAGGAGTGTGGGTGCTCAGGTTTCAATTGAAAAAAAAAGCTTAATCAGAAATCGAAACAAGACTAGAAAAGTTACCAAGGGCAATAGAGAAGAGTCTCTCCAAGGAAACAAATTGTCATTGAGAGAAACGGCCCTTATGTTTCAAATTACCAGGCTGAGAAAAACAAAGAACAGGATTAAGACCTCAGGAACCAAGAATCATTTTGGAATGGCCCTGAGAAAACTAAATGTCTGTGTAATATCTAGTGTAAGGTAAACCTTTGTAGTGTGCTTTATTAACAGTTGATGGAATATACCAGTATTCCCCTCTATTGTTCAAAGTACAAATTGTCTATTAAAAACACAACGTTGAGTCAATTGTGTCTTTAAAGTTTTAAAATGTGGAATCTTGTATCATCCTTTCAGCCATGAGTTGCAATTTCAGTATTATTTTACATGTCTCACTCTCGAAAAATGTCAAGAAAACTTCATTCAGTTGTACCAATATTTTCCCTTTTACATTATTGTCTAATTACACATTAAGAAACCAGTTCTTATGAATTAAGTGATGAGGGTGGCATAAACAGTGGATCTATCTTTTATCAACACTCTTGGAGAGAAATTGTAAAGAAGAATTGGATTACAGTTGTTCAGATGGATATTCCATAAGACTTACAGAAACAGAAATATTCACCCAGCTGTTTGACCAATCTCCCTCCACTGCACACCCCCTCCCCCCAACCCACTCCAAGAGTTAAAAGAAAATGTGCTCTATCATTCTGACAGTCAGTAAATAGGGTTTAAGTTGAAAAATCACATAATGACTAGGTTCCCAGTCAAAACTTAGTATCTATTTTTGTCTCTTACCAAGAGTGAGACCTGAAACCAGCTGTGATCAGTTTCTACTGCCAGTCTTCTGCTGTTTCAGTGGTGTTAATGATCACATATAGAAAGCGTGAGTCAGTACGTCATCTCCAAAAACATACAGAAAAGAAAAAGGCACCAATGAAGATCAATCAAAAAATCACCAACTTGCTTTAATAAGCAGTTTGGCCACACACACACATATATTTAACCAGGCTAAGTACTATTAATTCTTCCAAACGATTTTGATGTTGCAAGCAAAAATTATCAATACTTCAACCATGTAAGAACATAAAGACCAAGGACTGATGCAGAAAAATTATCTGACTCATAATCCATGCAGAGACATACTACTGGACATATGAAATTCAACATTACAGGTAGAATTGATCAATATTAGGTAGACTCTTCTTTCAAGACAGCATCAGAACTCTGTTGTCCTGGTTTCTAGTGAAGAAATTCTAAAAGCAGTTCAGTAACGCAAAAGGCTGTGCTACAAAACTCTAAAACCCTGCCAAAGAGCTCCAAGATCTAGAACAGCCCCAAGAGAGCTGACAACACAATACAAGTTACATTGTAAATCAACACCCATAGGCATTTATTATCGAGACCACTGTTTCAAGGTTAATAAATATGTTACAGTTCTGTTTTCTTGCTTCAGATTTCAGATTAAGGTAGGAGTTTTAAGGGATCACTTCATAAATGGTCTTGCTATTCTGAAAAGTTTGAAAGTTGGTGGTTGCTTTATCATCTCGACTTGTGAGGACTCAAATTGTAGCTATAGCCAATGAGAATGCTTTTGACTTGTGAGTTGCGGCTAACTGGCAGAATGCACAAACCTGTGGCTCCACTGCGATCCTGGCCTCACACAATGCTCCCAAACTGGAATTCTGATCCTATTTTCTGATCCATAGCCTCAGGATTGACAGGAATCTGAGGTGCTTGGAAAAAAAAACAGCGCCCTAAATATGAGTGGGTGAGGTTGGTCAGAAGGTTGCCATGAAAATCTAAAGACTATATCAACTTACAGCTTTCATTTTTCAAATGAAGAGAGAAGAACTTTCTTACAAATTTGTGGTATAAGTTAAGGATCAGTGCATTGACTATATCTATGTCCAACTCCTTCAACACTCAGGTCCTGGAGATTTATCAATGTTTGGATCCTTTAATTTCTCCAGTATAATCTTCTTAGCAATACTAATTTATTTCCTTATTCTCCCTAGTCACTTAGAGTCATAGAGTCATAGACATGTACAGCATGGAAACAGACCCTTCGGTCCAACCCGTCCATGCCGACCAGATATCCCAACCCAATCTAGTCCCACCTGCCAGCACCCGGCCCATATCCCTCCAAACCCTTCCTATTCATATACCCATCCAAATGCCTCTTAAATGTTGCAATTGTACCAGCCTCCACCACATCCTCTGGCAGTTCATTACATACATATACCACCCTCTGTGTGAAAAGGTTGCCCCTTAGGTCTCTTTTATATCTTTCCCCTCTCACCCTAAACCTATATCTTTTAGTTCTGGATTCCCCGACACCAGGGAAAAGACTTTGTCTATTTATCCTATCCATGCCCCTCATCATTTTGTAAACCTCTATAAGGTCACCCCTCAGCCTCCGATGCTCCTGGGAAAACAGCCCCAGCCTGTTCAGCCTCTCCCTGTAGCTCAGATCCTCCAACCCTGGCAACATCCTTGTAAATCTTTTCTGAACCCTTTCAAGTTTCACAACATCTTTCCGATCGGAAGGAGACCAGAATTGGACGCAATATTACAACAGTGGCCTAACCAATGTCCTGTACAGCTGCATCATGACCTCCCAATTCCCGACTCAATACTCTGACCAATAAAGGAAAGTCTACCAAATGCCTTCTTCACTATCCTATCTACCTGCGACTCCACTTTTAAGGAGCTATGAACCTGCACTCCAAGGTTTCTTTGTTCAGCAACACTCCCTAGGACCTTACCATTAAGTGTATAAGTCATGCTAAGATTTGCTTTCCCAAAATGCAGCACCTCGCATTTATCTGAATTAAATTCCATCTGCTATTTCTCAGCCCATTTGGTCTAAATCCTGTTGTAATCTGAGGTAACCCTCTTCGCTGTCCACTCCACCTCCAATTTTGGTGTCATCTGCAAACTTACTAACTGTACCTCTTATGCTCGCATCCAAATCATTTTTGTAAATGACAAAAAGATGAGGACCCAGCACTGATCCTTGTGGCACTCCACTGGTCACAGGCCTCCAGTCTGAAAAACAACCCTCCACCACCATCCTCTGTCTTCTACCTTTGAGCCAGTTCTGTATCCAAATGGCTAGTTCTCCCTGTATTCCATGAGATCTAACCTTGCTAATCAGTCTCCCATGGGGAACCTTGTCGAACGCCTTACTGAAGTCCATATAGATCACATCTACTACTATGCCCTCATCAATCTTCTTTGTTACTTCTTCAAAAAACTCAATCAAGTTTGTGAGACATGATTTCCCACGCACAAAGCCATATTGACTATCCTGTATCAATCCTTGCCTTTCCAAATACATGTACATCCTGTCCCTCAGGATTCCCTCCAACAACACTGAGGTCAGGCTCACTGGTCTATAGTTCCCTGGCTTGTCTTTACCGCCCTTCTTGGTTTGTTAATTCTGAAAAAAACATTTGTATCTTCTTCTGTGAAGACAGGTGCACAGTAATCATTTAATTTGCAAATGGTTTTCTACTCCAATCCACCAGTCAATATACATGTTGAGAATCCTAACACTACTACTTTTGAATCTGAATGGTGGCCAGTTTAGCTCAGATCATCCTGAAAGAATATGATGTGTCAAAAGTGTGAGTGACAGAGGAAGCATCTTATGCTACTATTTTGCAATAAATATGCACATTATATTCTGTATTCACAGGAAGCTGCCATCAAGCCAAAGCAGCATGCTTCCCACCAAGACAAACAAATGGTATATGACTTTCAGTACTGATGTGAAGCAGGTATATAGACCATACATTCTAACGACTGGTGGACTATATCAAACAATATGTTACTTTAACTCTCTAGTTTGTCAAACGTGTTCAACCAGCCTACGATTGCAAAACTGAAAACAGTGTCCAGCATTATATGTAATTCTACTACAGGACAAAATTGTTATGATGGATCAAGGCTGTGCTAAGGATTACCAATTTAAGATTGTCAGTCAAGGTCAAAGTGAGATTTAATTTTGTGAACTAAAGGTATCGCAACACAATTGGGAAAAGTACACCAATCTTTGAGCCTTACTATTTCACAAGCTGCTATAGAATGTGCAATGACCCAGTTAAATCACTAAGATGATCAATTTGCTGAATAGACTGCTACTCTGGAAAGAAAGTAATTCACATTTGGTTTCATCAAGACTTATTATGAACAAACATATTCTTCAACAACTGTCAAACAAGTGAATTTTTTTTAATCTATTCATAGGACACTGGCATTGCTGGTCAGGCCAATATTCATTGTCCATTCTATATTGCCCGGAGGGCATTTAAGAGTGAACTACATCATATGAGTCGGAAGTCACATGTAGGTCAGACCAGTAAGGATGGCAGTTTCATGGTCGGCATTAGGCTTTTAATTCCAGAGTTTTTATTGAATTCAAATTCCACCATTTGAACCCAGAAACCTTAGTCTTTGGATTTCTAGTCTAATGATAATATCACTATGCCATCACCTGCCCTTGCTATTTACTATTATCCAGCTTAAGCTGTACCTTTTAAAACTCCAAACACACACATTTGTTTCTGAATAAGATGGACAAAATAAAGACAGATTGTCACAAATATTATAGGGATGACAATGATTGATAAAGGATGTGTGTACTTGGCATTTTCAGAGTAGGTCAAGAGTCCAAAACATGAAGTTAAAGAGTAATTTCTCACAGTTCAATTTTAGCATTAGTAAGACAATGTTGACTGCAATAAGATGGTTACTCTTCAGTTCAAAAGCTCATCATGTGGACCTAGGTCTTGTTTTATGTTAGAGTTCTTTATTTACAGTCTTTAGATTTTTTTAAAAGTTTTTCCATTCTCAGAGAGAAATGGTGAGAGATGCTTCTTATTTGCAGACCTCTGGATAATGAAATGCCCGAAATTGATAACTCTCTAACAAATTGCAACTGGAAAAAGCAGAAGGCTGTCACGAGGAAAATTTTCCAGAACACATGGCCTCCTGATGCCACCTTGTCTCAAAAAAGCATCCACTACTCCATTCCAAAAAGTTGACTAGTGTGGATTCTTCCTAATCCCTAAACAACACAGGCTTGGGTAAGTCATTTGGCAAAACATGGAAGATTGAAAAAATTACATCCTCCAAGTTGAGGAAGGAAGGATCTGATTCAGCAACTAAGTTTTGAATGGCAAGACAAAATCTCATTGGTGAATGACTTATTTTCATCTATTAATATTTCATTACTACTAATCTCACCTCATTAATATACACCAGTGAGAACAACAATACCTGACATGAACATCAGAGGGGTACCTGGTGACTCTAGCTTGTGGCTTACTCATCCAGGGCTTCATCCTGGACAGCCATCACCAGTATCCCAAGACAAGCTTTATCAGCAGCAACCATTGGCACCCCTCCAAATTGCAGGCATTGGCATCTCACATGTACCAGCCTCACCATATTAATATGGCACATCTCCAATCCACTTACAATATAGTTCAGCAATTCAAGGGTGCACTTTAGAAAACACAGGCACTTTTCAATACAATGTTGCTGCCAAAATGCTTGTATACGAGGACTGGCACCAGACTAATGCAGCATATCAGCATCTCAGGGATTGCAGTGCTTGCTCACTTAATGGTGACTTAATACACACACATCAATAGTTTGCCTTTTTGAGTTTTATTTCTTTAGCCAGTGCTTAAAAGTTTATAGTCAAGGAAGACAGCCCTTACCAGCACAATTTTTCAAGGGTACTGTCTCTATGAGCCCAGGAGCTTGGGCACAGCCAATTAGCCACATGGGGTGGTCAGGATCTGGGTGTCCATGCCACTACAGACTGGGGAGTGGACAATGATCTGTTCTGTCAGTCAAGTGCAACCAGTCCAGGGATACATGGCAATTCAACTTATTCATCAGTTGGTCAAACATGGGCCACAGTCAGTCTGAGGGGTCTATCCACTGATGGTCAAGGGGAGTCATCAGGAAGCACTGCTGAACTCGGTGAGTTGTGGAACTCAATTGAAGAATTTGGGGACAGTATGCCGGGATACAGAGAGGATAATAATTGACAAAAGGCCAGGTCAACATATACGAGGGGAAAACATAGAGCATGGGAAGGAAATTGATGATGAGGGACAGGGGTCATCACCAGACAGCATCACCCTGGGTTCAATGGAGTGGGGGTATGCTGTGGGTATAGTTCATCATAGTTCCTGAGATAACACCTTCCAAACCTACAAGAACTTCCATCTGGAAGCACAGTAGCTGAGTAGTTAGCACTGCTGCCTCACAGCGCCAGGGACTTGGGTTCAACTCTAGCCTCGGGTGACTGTTTGTATGGAGTTTGCGTGCTTCCCCCCAGTTGTGTGGGTTTCTGCCTGGTGTTCTGGTTTCCTCCCACAGCTCAAAGATGTGCAGGCTAGGTGGATTTGCCATGCTAATTTGCCAATAGTGTCCAGGTTTATGCAGGTTAGGCAGATTAGCCATGGGAAATGCAGGGTTACAGAGATAGGGCATAGGGAGGTGTGTCCAGGTGGGATACACTTTTGAGGAATGGTGTGGACTCAATGGTATGAATGGCCTGTTTCTACACAATACAGATTCTATGATCTATCATATCAGGTTGCCAGTGTGCTTGCTGAGCTGGTGAGTTTGTTTTCAGATGTTTCGTCACCACGCTAGATAATATCATCAGTGAGCCTCCGGTGAAGCATTGGTAGTCTGACCCATTTGTCATTTATGTGTCTTGGTTTGTTCTGGTCAGTGATATTATTTCCAGTTCTGTTTCTGAGAGGTTGGTAAATGGGGTCAAAATCGTAATGTTTGTTAATGGAGTTCAGGTTTGAATACCAGGCTTTTAGGAATTCCCACACATGTCTTTGTTTGGCCTGTCTCAGGAAGAATGCATTGTCCCAGTTGAATTAGTGTTCCTCTTTACCTGTATGTATAGATACTAGTGACAGTTTGTCATGTCTTTTGGTGGCTAGTTGGTGCTCATACATCCTGGTGGCTAGTTTCCAAGCAACATATAGATTTGGATTCCATTTACCAACCTCTCCGAAACCGAACTGGAAATGGTACCACCTACCACAACAAACCAAGACACATGAATAGGAAGGAGGACACCAATGCTTCACTGGAGGCTCACTGATGATGTTACCTAGCATGGTGACAAAACATCTGAAAACAAACCCACTAGCTCAGCAAGCAAACCTGATCCACAATGTGAGCTACAAATCTTCTTCAAAATCTTCTATCATATGTCTGGCAAAAGACTTGAGCAACTGAAGAATTAGGAGCAGAAGTAGACAATTCAGTCCCTTAAGCCTGCTCTGCCATTTAATGAGAACATCGCCTCAATTCCACTTTTCAACTTATGCCTCATGATCCTTTAACCCATTACCAATTAAAACCAGTTCATTTTTCCTCAATTTTTTTTAAATTGTCCGGCGTCCATCTCACTCTGGGGCAGTGAATTCCACATATTCCTTAGTTTAAAACTATGACCTCTTATTCTGGGTTCGCCTCAAGAGAAAACTTCTGCTGTACATCTATGTTATCAACCCTCTTTAGTATCTTATATTCCTCAATTACACTTCATCCTTCTAAACAGAAGAGAGAAAAAGCCTCAATACTCCATCACTCATTTAAGACAAGCTTTTTATCCCAGGAATTAATTTAATAAACTTCCTGTATACTTCCTCCAGTGTAATTACATCATTGCTCAAGTAAAGGGACAAAAAATATATACGGTAGTTGAGATAGAGTTTCATTAATGCCTTTTATAGTTGCAACAACACCTCCCTGCTGTTAACTCCCTTCCTTTAATAATGAATCACAAAATTCTATTCATCTTTCTTACTACCTGTTATCACCTACACACTAGCACTTATGATACAGGCACGACGACACCTGGATCCCTCCGCACTGAAGCACTCTAAAGTTTCTCTCCATTGAGATAATAAGTTGCCTTTTTATTCTTCCAAACTAAATAGATAACCTCAAGCCTTATCCATGCTAAACTATATCTGCCAGATTTTGACCCATTCACCTATTTATATGCATATGCATTCACAAATTTCTGATCATCTTATTGCAGCTTACTTTCCAACTTATTTTAGTGTCATCTGAACATTTAGCTATTGTACATTGTATTCCTCTATCCAAGTCATTAATATAAATTGTAAATAATTGTGACTGAAGGACTGAACCCTGTGCCATTCCACTAGTTACAGCTTGCCAACCAGAAATATCTGCTTTCTGTATTTTCTTTTAGGACAAGCATATGCAAGGTCCATGTGAAGCATTCCATTGCCTTCCTTATTGGATGCCTACATGTCCCAGTACTTGGGGCATCCTATTTAAATATTATATGTGTGACATACATGATCACATTACCAAGGAACTTCTTGGTTTCTGGCATTGCCCACACTGGCTCATTGAATCCATCCTCAATGGCTCTCGACACAGAAGCTGTGGTTGTCCCTGTATCTGCTGCACTAAGGGCTATTGCATAACTCGATGGTGAGCACATGCATCAACTAACCCAGGAACAGTATCAATCTCCAATGCATGTGATTTTTATCCTTTGGAGTTTGCAGTCATTATTGTTCTCATAATGCAGGTGAGATGCAGGGGAGCCACAGATTCTCATCTTCCTGAGAATGCTGAACAGATGAGAGAGGGAAGGGTCCACAGGAAGGCTCCTCAACATTAGGTTTCCATGTGGCTTTGTATCAGAACTGTCCAGACAGTACTCACTGCTTGATCTTCAGCAGCTCTGCTACAAACAGAGAAAGCACTAAACCTGTGGAAAAGATGATAAGAATCCATGACAGCCTCAGGTTTGCAAAAGGAGGACGTTCTTCAAATGGATATACGTCTTCAGCTTCTTCTTCTTTTCTATCTTATAATATCTAGTTGCCCCACGTCCATTTCTGGGGTTCACAGAACTGCCCTTTGATAGAGCATTTTGGTCTTGAAATTTGATTAGGTAACCCCAATTGCATCTGGAGCTAGGAGCCTCAGACATGTTCAGCTTGTCTTGTCCAAAGGCAGTTACACCCTCCTCAGCTTGAAATGAAGTTGAGGGGTGCAAGCAGGTCGGAGGTATAAGGCCTGACCATCTCTGAAGTTTACCGAGAGAAGACTTCTGGGGAACCAGCATATGTATATGATTACCCATCCAGCTGAGTGCCTAAGGCACCATTCTTTTGGCTTGAAAGAAAAGTGCATCTGGAGTGATGTCATGCTCCTTCATCTCCTTGTTGCTTTGGAATTGGTACTGAACGTCAGTGGTTAGAATGAAGAAATGTAGGTCTGTGCACCTATCCAGCAGGCTCTGAGACTGCTGGGCCTGGCTCTTCATGGCAGCCACCAAATTGAACATAAAGGCAGCCAAATACACAAATGCCAGAGGCAACATGGTATAAACCAGTTTGATGGAGTTTTCTAAACTTTGAGACAATTTGCCATTGGGACTGCCTAAATCTATCTGCTGCTTCTGTGTCTATTTGTGCAGTTTTGTTATCAGCACTTTTGAAACTTTGACTCGTTCATTTCTTACAACACTTTTCCCAAGCATTCTTATTAGTGAGGCAAACAAAGGAACACAGAATCCAGTTTGCGGTCCAGCTCAATTATATTAACAAAATATTTCTTATTAAAAACAACATGCGAGCTTTCCTAAAACTTCCTCAACTTTTACTTTTTATTTTGCTTGTCTGAGAAAGGATATTACTGTAATGATCCACGTGTTTGAATAGGACGGCTGGAATGTCCTTTTTTCTGACATACTGGTTGGCTCTCTTCCACAAAAAAGAGATCTCGCAGGTCAGGGCAGATTTCTGTCTCACTCCAGGTGATTGGAATTCCATTGCTGGGCCAGGTTGAGTCTTCACTGTGAGTCTTCAATGAACAGATGACTTCCAAGTAAATATTCTTACCCCCTTGCCCTTCTTCGATGTTCTGTGGTCTTTAGCCAATGAGGCCATGAGCTGAGTCCAAAGCATGCAATGCGGTCCTGTCAACACCCTTCACTGTTGCCACGCAGAGGAGGTGTAAAGTCCACATCCTCAGACACTGGTTGGAAGACAAGGTGCCAGAAAGTATGATCAATACAGGCTGTAGATGTAGTTTAGATAGACTTTATTAAGGCATTTGATAAAATCCATATGGCAGAATGGTACAAAAATTAAAATACGTTGGTTATGGGGTAGGCTGACTAGATACAAAACTGGCTTGGTCATAGAAGACAGACGGTGCTTTTCAGAATGGAGACGAGTAATTAGTGGTGTTCCACAGGGATCAGTCTTAGGTGCTCTGTTGTTTGTAGTATCTAAAAGTAGTCTGGAGGAAAGTGTGAGTGGTCTGATTAGAAAGTTTGCAGATGACACAAAAATTGGTGGAGTTGTTAATAGTGCCGATGATTGTGAAAGGATAACAGGATATTGATATATTGGCAACTTGGCCTCAGAAATAAAAGATGGAGTATAATCCAGACAACTGTGAGCTGATGCATTTTGGAGGATCAAATTTAGGTGTGAATAATACGATAAATAGCAGAACCCTTAGGAACATTAACATACAGACTGATCCGGGTGTGCAGGTTCATAGTTCTGTAAAAGTGGCAACACAGGTGGTCAGGCAGATTAAGAAGGTATTTGCCATGCTGCGGCATGGACTACAAGAGTTGGCAAACCATGTGACAGCTACATAAAACCCTTGTTAGGGCACATTTGGAATATTGTTTGTAGTTTTGGTCACTCCACTACTAGAAGGATGTGGTAGCTTTGGAGAGTGTGCAGGAAAGTTCACCAGGATGTTGCTTGGTCTTGAAGACATTGGCTGTGAGGAAAAGTTAAAAAGACTAGGATTGTTTTCACTGGAAAGATGGCACCTGAGAGGAGACCTGTTAGAAGTCTACAAGATTATGAGAGGCATATACAGGGTGGAGAGTGAGAGGCTTTTTCCCAGGGTTGAAGTTTAATTACAAGGGGATGCAGGTTCAAGGTGAGGGTGGGGAAGTTTAAGGGAAATGTGAGAGGGAAGCTTTTCACGCACGGTGGTAGGAGCCTGGAATGCACGGCCTGAAGAGGTGGTGGAAGCAGGTATATTGGTGACATTTAAGGGGCATCTGGATGGTAACATGAATAGGGAGGGAATAGAGGGACACAGACTGAAGGTTTGTTTTTTAGTTTAGTTAGGGCATGATGATTGACACAGGCTTGAAAGGCCGAAAGGCCTGTTCCTGTGCAGTACTTCTCTTTCATTTTCTTTTGAAAGGTTAAGGTTGCACTTCTGTCCTTTCAATGCTAGACTGTCAGACATAATGTTTCTTTAAGAGTAAACATTCTTTTTTTACAGTGACCATATGACTTTTTAGCAAGTTGATTACTGTATTTCCTCCAATCACAAAATATAGCAGGAAACAAACAATTGTCATAGAAAAATATCCTTGTATTCTACCTTAATGATCAAGAAGCTCTCCTTTCACAAGAACTGAAGGAAACAATATTTTGGCATTTCTCAGGGGACCAGTTTCTCTTGTTACATATTAATGTCCAAGATTATTCTGTGCAAGGCACAGTCTAAAAGCCTGTGGGTGATAAAAGACTCACAAGTATTGCGAACTGTGAGGAAGACAGTGGTAGACTTCAAATGCATAGGATTGTGGAATGGGCACGTAAGTGACAAATTATATTCAATGCAGAGAAATATGAAGTGATCCAATTTGATGAGAAGAATGATGACAGGCAATTTGAATGTTGTGGTAGGGTGATCTTTTGTGACAGTGGTAGTGTCTCTACTTCAGGTCAGGAGGCCTGGGTTCCACCTATTCCAGAGGTGTGTTACAACATCTCTGAACAGGTTGGTTAGAAAATATGTACAATTTGAAGGGACATGAAGTAGTGGAGGTACTTTGGGGAGCAGGTGTACACAAATAGTGCATGTGCGATCCTAGACTCTATAAATGTAGGGGCAAAGAGTACAAAAGCAAGGAAGGCAAGATAAACCAGCAGATTCAATTGTGGCTTTCAATTGTGGCAGGGTAAGGACAGACAAGAAAGGCACAATCCAAGATGGAGGATGGGAAAAATTTCTGGCTGTAAGAGCTGCTCCTTCTTTTGAGATATTTTAGGTGTTGGAGGTGATTTCCTCGAATTCCAGGAGCAGCAATTACTGTTTTATATGCTGTTGCATTATTTTGGAACTTTGGGAAAAAAAGTCAAAACAACAGCAGTTTAAAAGGGAGAAGAGCAGACAAAGGAAGCACACGGTGAGGACAGTGCAGGAGAGAGAGAGAGAGAGAGAGAGAACCTGCACAGTTACCGCCTTTGCTGTTTGAATTCGTGTATCGCTGGACATCGGCGTGCATATGGGAAAATTAACAAACAGTGAAATTCACAACTAATCTTGGAGGAACTGTTGGGCGAAGTTCACAGCACAGAATCAGATAAGTTAATTGTTGTTTTAAGTCTGTCCAAGAGGAAGGCTGCAGTAGTGAGTATAGAGGATTCTTTCTTGATTATATGTTTTTGGAGATAAGTCTCTTGATTAAACTGAAAATATAAGCCATAGCTATTAATTTAACCTGGGACAGTGTTTGTAGAAGAATAAGACGGTGTTATTTTCTGGGTCTGTAGGTTGTGAAAGAGCAAAAATGGCCTTTGCAGTGATATGTACTTCTTGTCAGATGTGGGAGTTTAAAGAGAGTTTAAGGGTTACTGCGGATTATATCTGCCATAAATGCTGTTGGATGCGAATCTTATCAGACCGAGTGGATCGGTTGGAGAGACAGATAGAAGCGATGAAGAATTTGCAACAGCAACAGTATGTGATGAATGGCAGTTATAGGAAGGGGGGAAAGTCTCAGATACAGTCACATAGATGGGTTAACTCCAGGAAGGGTAAGAGAGGTCGGCATCTAAGGCAGGAGTCTTTTGTGGATATATCCATTTCAAACAGATATGCTGTTTTGGAAAATGTAGGATGTGACGGATTCTCAGGGGAACGTAGCACGAACAGCCAAGTTTCTGGTATTGAGACTGGCTCTAATGCAATGAGGAGTACGTCGGCTTCCGAGAGATCAATTGTGTTAGGGGATTCTGTAGTCAGAGGTACAGACAGATGTTTCTGTGGCTAGCAGAGAAAAAGCAGAATGGTGTGTTGTTTCCCTGGTGCCAGGATCAAGGATGTCTCAGAGAGGGTGCAGAATGTTCTCACGGAGGAGAGGAGCCAGCAGGAGGTCATTGTCCACATTGGAACCAACGACATTGGAAGGGAAAAGGTTGAGACTCTGAAGGGAGATTACAGAGAGTTAGGCAGAAATTTAAAAAGGAGGTCCTCAAGGGTAGTAATATCTGGATTACTCCCAGTGCTATGAGCTAGTGAGGGCAGGAATAGAAGGATAGAGCAAATGAATGCATGGCTGGGGAGCTGGTGTATGGGAGAAGGATTCACATTTTTGGATCATTGGAATCTCTTTTGGGGTAGAAGTGACCTGTACAAGAAGGACGGATTGCACCTAAATTGGAAGGGGACAAATATACTGGCAGGGAAATTTGCTAGAACTGCTTGGGAGGATTTAAACTAGTAAGGTGGGGGGGGGGGTGGGACTCAGCAAGATAGTGAGGAAAGAGGTTGATCTGAGATGAGTACAGCTGAGAACAGAAGTGAGTCAAACAGTCAGGGCAGGCAGTGACAAGGTAGGACTAATAAATTAAACTGCATTTATTTCAATGTAAGGGGCCTAACAGGGAAGACAGATGAACTCAGGGCATGGTTAGGAACATGGGAGTGGGATATCATAGCAATTATGGAAACATGGCTCAGGGATGCGCAGGACCGCAGTTTAATGTTTCAGGATACAAATGCTATAGGAAGGATTGAAAGGGAGGCAAGTGGGGAGGGGGAGTGGCATTTTTGATAAAGGATAGCATTACAGCTGTGCTGAGGGAGGATATTCCCGGAAATACATCCAGGGAAGTTATTTGGGTGGAGCTGAGAAATAAGAAAGGGATGATCACCTATTGAGATTGTATTATTGACCTCTCAATAGTCAGAGCAAACTTGAGAAACAAACTTGTAAGGAGATCTCAGCTATCTGTAAGAATTACAGGGTAATTATGGTAGGGGATTTTAACTTTCCAAACATTGACTGGGGCTGCCATAGTGTTAAAGGTTTAGATGGAGAAGAATTTCTTAAGTGTGTACAAGACAATTTTCTGATTCAGTATGTGGATGTATCTATGACAGAAGGTGCAAAACTTGACCTACTCTTGGGAAATAAGGCAGGGCAGGTGACTGAGGTGTCAATGGGGGAGCACTTTGGGGCCAGCAACCATAATTCTATTCGTTTTAAAATAGCGATGGAAAAGGATAGACCAGATCTAAAAGTTGAAGTCCTAAATTGGAGAAAGGCCAATTTTGACGTTATTAGGCAAGTACCTTTGAAAGCTGACTCAGGCAGATGTTCGAAGGTAAAAGGACGGCTGGAAAATGGGAAGCATTCAGAAATGAGATAACAAGAATCCAGAGAAAGTATATTCCTGTCAGGGTGAAAGGGAAGGCTGGTAGGTATAGGAAATGCTGGGTGACTAAAGAAATTGAGGGTTTGGTTAAGAAAAAGAAAGAAGCAGATGTCAGGTATAGACAGGATAGATCGAGTGAATCCTTAGAAGAGTACAAAGAAAGTAGGAGTATACTTAAGAGGGAAATCAGGTTGGCAAAACGGGGACATGAGATAGTTTTGTCAAATAGAAATAAGGAGAATCCAAAGGGTTTTTACAAATATATTAAGGACAAAAGGGTAACTCGGGAGAGAATAGGGGCCCTCAAAGATCAGCAAGGTGGCCTTTGTGTGGAGCCACAGAAAATGGGGGAGATACTAAATTAGTATTTTGCATCAGTATTTACTGTGGAAAAGGATATGGAAGATATAGACTGTAGGGAAATAGATGGTGACATCTTGCAAAATGTCCAGATTACAGAGGAGGAAGTGCTGATGTCTTGAAACAGTTAAAATTGGATAAATCCCCAGGATCTAATCAGGTGTACCCGAGAACTCGGTGGGAAGCTAGAGAAGTGATTGCTGGGACTCTTGCTGAGATATTTGTATCATCAATAGTCACAGTTGAAGTGCCGGAAGACTGGAGGCTGGCAAAAGTGGTGCCACTGTTTAAGAAGGGTGGTAAGGACAAGCCAGGGAACTATAGACCAGTGAGCCTGACCTCGGTGGTGGGCAAGTTGTTGGAGGGAATCCTGAGGGATAGGATGTACATGTATTTGGAAAGGCAAGGACTGATTTGGGATAGTCAACATGGCTTTGTATGTGGGAAATCATGTCTCACAAACTTGATTGAGTTTTTTGAAGAAGTAACAAAGAAGATTGATGAAGGCAGAGCAGTAGATGTGATCCATATGGACTTCAGTAAGGCGTTCGACAAGATTCCCCACGGGAGACTGATTAGCAAGGTTAGATCTCATGAATTACAGGGAGAACTAGCCATTTGGATACAGAACTGGATCAAAGGTAGAAGACAGAGGATGGTGGTGGAGGGTTGTTTTTCAGACTGGAGGCCTGTGACCAGTGGAGTGCCACAAGGATCGGTGCTGGACCCTCTACTTTTTGTTATTTCCATAAATGATTTGGATGCGAGCATAAGAAGTACCTTTAGTAAGTTTGCAGATGTCACTAAAATTGGAGGTGTAGTTGGAGTGGACAGTGAAGAGGGTTACCTTAGATTACAACAGGATCTGGACCAGATGGGCCAATGGGCTGAGAAGTGGCAGATGGAGTTTAATTCAGATAAGTGCAAGGTGCTGCATTTTGGGAAAGCAAATCTTAGCAGGACTTACACACTTAATGGTAAGGTCCTAAGGAGTGTTGCTGAACAAAGAGACCTTGGAGTGCTGGTTCATAGCTCCTTGAAAATGGAGTCGCAGATAGATAGGATAGTGAAGAAGGCGTTTGGAATGAGTACAGGAGTTGGGAGGTCATGTTGTGGCTGCAGGACATTGGTTAGGCCACTGTTGTAATATTGCGTCCAATTCTGGTCTCCTTCCAATCGGGTTCAGAAAAGATTTACAAGGATGTTGCCGGGGTTGGAGGATCTGAGCTATAGGGAGAGGCTGAATAGGCTGGGGCTGTTTTCCCTGGAGCGTCGGAGGCTGAGGGGTGACCTTATGAAGGTTTACAAAATTATGATGGGTATGGCTAGGATAAATAGACAAAGTCTTTTCCCTGGGGTCGGGGAGTCCAGAACTAGAGGACATAGATTTAGGGTGTGAGGGGAAAGATTTAAAAGAGACCTAAGGGCCAACTTTTTCACACAGAGGGTGGTACGTGTATGGAATGAGCTGCCAGAGGATGTGGTGGAAGCTGGTCCAATTGCAACATTTAAGAGGCATTTGGATGGGTATATAAATAGGAAGGGTTTGGAGGGATATGGGCCAGGTACTGGCAGGTGGGACTAGATTGGGTTGGGATATCTGGTCGGCATGGACCGGTTGGACCGAAGGGTCTGTTTCCATGCTGTACATCTCTATGACTCTTTGACTCTATTTGCACTGGAATCATACTCTGATGATTTGAATCTGTCTGAATGGTTCACTTCAAAAACATTTTGGGATCATTGTGATTATTCATTTTGTGGCATTAATTAGCTCTGTGATACTTAAAACTCACTTACTTAAGACCTTTGTCTATTCTGATTCAGGAGTAGGCAGAAATAAATCATCTTAAAGGATCCAAAGATATCAAATTAATTAACATTTGATTTAATACATGATACTGTAGATTCAGGTTTACACGTTCTGAGATTCCACTTGTGGAATACCAGCCTCTTCCTTCTTGGTGTTAGGAAATGTTAATATTCAACAGCCCCAGTTCAGACAAGACCACCACAGCCCCAACTCAAGCTGATGACAGTAGGACCAAATCAGTTATAGAGTAATGGTCCCAATCTGTGCTGCAGTGCTCAAAAAGAAATGCTATCAAATGTATTTTTCTCTATCTTCTTCCATAAGCAAAGAAATCAAATATATGGCTATATTTCACCATATGCTGCAAGAAAAAAAATGAAGTAATAAACAGTGGGAAGATCAAACATCAACTGGATGGCTAATTTACAAAATACCCTTTACCTAAGAACATCATTGTAGGCCATTTCCTGGCCAGACAGCATAACAGATTGGTAACAAACACTGGCATTATACAACTGAGCCATGAAAATAGCATACAGAATCAGTTTGGAATGGAAAATGACGATGACTGGCAATCACTTCTCGAAGGTACGTCAGCAGCCCAGAACTTGGGCTGCTATAAAAGTAGGCCAATCACTGCAGTTAAGCACAAGGGTATCATTTCCTTCCTGCATCATTGTTGCTCATTTCCTCCAGTGAAAATGACTTCAGTTTACCATCAATTGTGTTAAAAAATGAAGAGCTGAGAAATACAGAAGAAAAACATTAAGCAGTGACACTTTGGATATTTTTAAATGGAGAGAGCAATCTTTGAGCAATAGGGAAAAAGACTCAGAATGAAGTTTACAACTCCTTTGGGAATTTTAATTTATGGCATAGTTTTTGTGCATTGTCTACCATTTTGAAGTGTACTTTGATTCTGCACTTGAAGTCAAAGATAGAGTGGTCAGTGTTATGGACCAGATCAAACACCCCCAAAATATATTAAGAAGATAGCCCAGACCTGACTTTTTCCCCATTTTTAAGGTGCAAGGCATTGCATTGCAAACGCACTTCAATTGGTCAAACTATTCAACTTTAAGTAAAACACACTGTATTTTTACACTACACTTAAAATGCAGACAAAATTAAAAACAAAAGAATTGGTTTAACTGAAACTCTGTCAAAATGCTTAAGAAAACTAACTGATCCAATATAGTACATCTCATAAACACACTCTAGACAAAGGGAAATTCAGTAAAATAGATCATCTCATATGTAATTTTAGCAGCAGCAAGAGAGGCCCAGATTTTAGCTGTAACAGAAAGAGGAATAAGAACTTCCACATCCAGCTTCAAGGCCCCAGCAGCTGCAGAAAGCTAAAATTAAAAATCCTGTTTCTGTGGGAACTTGACCCCATCTATTCAGCCTGTTCCATTGTTCCAACTTTTAAAGGAAAAACAAGGTCTCACAAGCTGTTTATACTATTAGCTTTGAGCAAACCACTTGGCACCTCTGTCTCAAAATTCCTTTATAATAAAAAATTGAGGACAAAATACATCTCTTCAATTCAGAATTGTTACAACATATGTAAACAGTTTTACCTTGAAAATGATATGTAGAATTTTCTGTGTGAATTTCATGTACACATTTATAATTGAATCTCTCAGGTTGCATTTATGTTGTCCTGTTATTAGTAACATCAGATATATGATTGTGCACCCAACCCTCAGCCGACAATATAGAATTTTTTTTAATAATCCCTGCAATTTAATAAATTGCTCTGAAATTTCCTTATGTTTAGGTAGTTAAACATATATAGCAGAATGAAATTAAAGCAATATATATAAAACAAATGATAGAATTTTGAGTTGAATGTGGAACAGAACTCTCTCTCTAAACTCTTGTCCAATTCACTTGCTCTTCGTTTCACCTAAAGACTGGCTACGCTTGATCTTGGTTTTCTATGTACAGTGACATAGTCTACCTTAAATTTTAAATACAAATCTAACTTTTTTTTTAACTTTATCACGGAAATACACAATGAATATAACATCCATATATGCATACGACCAAGCTCAATGCGATCATATATGCATACGACCAAGCTCAACGAATATGTTTTCAACATCATGAAATTATCGAAATAGACACAATTATAATGTTAACCTCGGCCCAATGATAACCGTATTGCCTTCAAGTCAAAATGTTATGGGTTTAAGATACACACCAGAAACTGGACATAAAATCCCAAAATATCAACAATAGGAGTGTTGAATCAATAGGCATTTGGATGAGCTATTATAGAAAGGGGCCATTCATAAGATCATAGATTTTCCAGTGAAGAAGGCGGCCAATCAACCCATTGTATCTATACTGGCTCCCAAAACAGCTACCCGCTAGTCCTATTCCCCAGCCTAAATTCTGTAGCCATCTAAATTCATCACTCTCAAACATATATTCAGCTTTCTTTTGAAACTTCCCATGAAATTTGCTTCAACCTCTCTCCCAGGCAGCACATTTCAAATGCTAACAACTCTCTGAGTAAAGAAGTTTATCTCATTCCTAGCTGTATTGCTGATAATCTTGAAATTATGACCCATAGTTACTGATATGCAGACAGGGTAAACAGAATATCCTTCTTTACCCTGTCAAAATTGTTCAGAATTTTAAACACCTCAAGAAAGTCATCTCTTAATCTTTTCTGCTTCAAGGAGAAAAAGCCCAATTTCTTAAATCTTTCCTTTTTTCTAAAGTCCTTCATTCCTACTTTCATTCTAATACATCTTTCCTGCACTCTCGCCAGAACTTTAACATCCTTCCTTAAATAAGTTGCCCAAAGCTGAACACAATACTCCAAATGTGGTCTGAGCAAAGTGTGGCGTCATTTCCTTGCTCTGTTCTCCATGACTCGATTTATAAACCCAAGGATCTTATAAGCCTTCTTAACAACCATTTCAACTTGTCTGGCCATCTTCAAAGAATTATATACTTGAACCCCAAGGTCCCTCTGCTCCCCTCAAAGATGTACCATTGAGCCTGTATTGTCTCTCCGTGTTTCATCCACCAAAATGCATTACCTCACATTTCTCTGCATTGAAATTTCGGGAATAACAGTGCAAGGTGAAGATTAGCTCATGCTCTTAGAAATTAACCCCCACTTCTAGTCCACCATGATGTAAGAGCCCTTGGAGTTGAGCACATTGCAATTCAAGTCTGAAAATGTAGTAATTTATAGAGTTCATGCTGACATCCGTAGGATGCCTAGTGCTGTGACTGATGTAGAGGATGTGTATAATGGACCAGACCCATTCATTTCTCTTCTCACATTTCAATGAATCCGGGCTGCTGAAGCATTTATTGCCAATTTAAGAGTTGATATTGCTGGCCTTTCTGAGAAAGTCAATGATAAAATACTGCAGAGTTTATTAGCCCATACTGACAGACAGATAATTCATACCGCAACCACTACACCAACTCCTTGTGTTACAGGATCAGAGCTGAGCTCAGTAGAGTGCATCTGGTGTTCCTATTGTTGTACAATCACCCAAATCTTGCAGTCTCCTGCTGTGAATAACACATGGATGAGATCTAAATGATTTATCTGTGTAGAGTCAATATCAAGAAATTCCAATCTCATGATCATTGGAGGCTGACTCTAAGACCCAAGATGCACATCAGAACCTTGTAGTTCTGACTTCCTTAGGAATGAATGGGAAGCTTAAGCTTTTCGTTGGCAATTTTTCTGCATCTGGCATCCTTCCACAAAAGTCTCTAACTGTGAGTCAGTGTTGGAGACTTCAGACAGTTGTAGTGTAGTTAGTTGGTTAATTACCCAGGAAATGTGAGACATAAAAATCCTAGTCTAACTCCTGTCTAACTACAGAACTGTCATCACTCCCACGTGACTGCTTGATTAGCCTCAAACCCTCTATCCACTGACATATGAACTAAGAGCTAGTCTGGGCAACTCAGCCCCTCAAGTCTGACTTGAACTAATTGGACTACATCCCCCCACCTATCTCGACCAACCACCCTACTTCCACTCTGACCTGGCCTGATTGGACAATCCTTCTTGACCTCTAGACCACCCATCAGTCACCCCCCCCCCCAGACTCAACCATCAGTCACGCTTCCCACATATCATCATAACTACTTGCCAGCTTACATCGCCAACCTACCATCTCACGTCGCTGCCACTCTACCCAAACTAACACCCTACTTACCAATTCTTCTACATGCCATCTCTAGTACATTACCCACCGTGCTCAGTTACCCACTTAACTCATCTCCTTAACTCAGCTCCAGCCATTCATGTTGGACATTTTTCCCTATCACATAGCAGCTTATAAAAAGTACCTGTGTCCTATTGTACCCCAACTCTACTATGTGGTCATGGAGTAATCAGAGGAATGCTATATTCTGCATTTCTGAGAAAGCCCTGGTTGGAAGACTTACATTTAATGTGAAGCAGCATCAAGGCAAGGAAACATTTGAGGTGAGTGGCAACCTGATAATGATTGTCAGTCCTCAGAAGACAGAGGCCATTATTCCCCAAAAAAAAGTCCTTGTCATGGTACATGCAATTCAATGTGGCAGCACAGCGATGGATATAGAGCTCTGTTGTATCTCAGTGCAAAGCTGATCACATAAAGAGTTGGACTGGGATCTGAAAGCTGTTAGTTCTAAAGAAGGTCACTAAACCCAAAATGTTAATTTTGCTTTCTCTTCACAGATGCTGCCAGACCTGTTGAGCTTTTCTAGCAATTTCTGATTTTGATCTGGAAGCTATGAATTGAATTGAATTGAATTTATTGTCACGTGTACCAAGGCACAGTGAAAAGATTTGTCTTGCGAGCAATACAGGCAGATCACATAGCTAAGTAGCATAGATAGTAAATAATAGGCAAACAGCGGCAAAAACAAAAACAAAGGTACAGGTGAATGTTAAGAGTTTGTGAATCCATTCGGTATTCCAACAGTAGGGTAGAAACTATTACAAAAACGGCTGGTACGTGTGTCCAGGCTTCTGTACCTTATCCCTGATGGTAGAGGTTGTAGAAAAATATTGCCAGGGTGGGATGGATCTTTAAGAATGCTGGCGGCCTTTTCTTGACTGCAGGCCTGGTAGATGGATTCTATAGGTGGGAGGTTGGCCTTTGTGATTGTCCGGGTGGAGTTCATCACTCTTTGTAACAATCTCCGATCTTGAATGGTACGGTTGCCATACCAGGTCGTGATGATTTGCTTCCTTGAGTTGGACTGGGATAGCTCTGGTTTACCAAAGCTGCTAAGGAACATGGACATGGTCCCCACAGTGTACTCACATGGTGACAGGAAGAAGTTTAATAGGTATGAATACACGTATAATGATTTGATCTGAGGCAAGATTGTGCCTGAGACATGAAATGTAAGAATAGCATTACACCATGCCACCCAAGCTTTTCTCATCTGAAAGACTGGAGAGTTGTTTTGTGCCTTAACGTTGTTTTCGACAGTTCAATGTTCCTGGTGACCAGACTGAAGGTGAGGAGACAAAATGTTCCCAAATAATTCAATTCAGTCTCGCTGAATAGCTTTGATTTGCTTCCGTATTCCTCTCTATTCTTTCTCAACGTCAGTCAATCTCACTTATCCACTATGCCAGCAATTGTTCAGAATGTTAAAGAAGCTCCACTGTCTCTATTTCATAACCCTATCTGCCCTGACATCTTCAGGCTCAGAAACAATTATGGAACACTACTCAATAATGTAAAGGTTAACAGGACTTGTATCCATCTGAAATTTGGTATGAAACAATTAATGGCAAGTAGTAGACAGACAAATAAATCAGCTGCATGAACACAGTTACCTTCATCGCCCTTTTCTTTTGCTTTTCACTACATGAAGCTAAACTGTGGAAACTCAGTGCAGACATACAATCGTATCCAGATCCTGTCTTTCAACATAACATGGGTACCCTGAAGGATTCAATGTAATAGGGGCCATATGGACACTAATTTTGTACTGGAAGTTTGGCATATGCAATTACGTTTATCTGTAGTATTCCAGGCTGTATTCCAGAATCAATGAAAGGATTTATTAACATCTTGAATTAAAGATCCCACACTTGTCAGATGCCTTTATAAAATTGGACTGCCACAGTTGCTGACTCACCTTTGTGATAAACTTGCCAAGCAAGCTGTGACATTAACAAACAACAAAGACACTTCAGCAGAGTAATGTAACCAGCTTTTTTTTAATTCATGGAATGAGGTAGTTGTTGGCTAGGCCAGCATTTATTGCTCATTCCTCATTGTCAAGAGGGCCGTCGGGAATCAACCACATTACTATGGATCTGGAGTTACATGTAGGCCAGACCAGGTAAAGATAGCAGATTTCCTTCCCTGAAGGACAGTAGTGAGCCTGGTGGGATATATTGACAATTAACAATGGTTTCATGGCTATCTAGATATTTTATTGAATGCAAAGGCCGCCATCTACTCTGGCAAATTTGAACTCTGGTCCTCAGAGCATTACGTGGGTCTCTTGATTAATAGTCTAGTGATAATGCCATGAAGCCTTTACCTCCCCCCTCATCCATGATGCAGTGATCTGTTGCTGAATTGTCCTTTAGGGTGGCTGTTTCACAGCTGTCTGTCATTTGCCTATCATCTGTTTTATAAAACTAATTTCTCACTTTTGCTGATGAAAAAAAGGTTATACTCTTGTCAGTCTTCACAATAGTTTCACAGCAGCTGCAGGTGATGTAGAGGGTAGTATTTGAATGGGATGATGAAGTGAAGCAGCCACAAAAACCCCAAATCATTTGGAAGGAATGTCAAAAAGACACCTCTCACAACCGGACATCAGAGGTTTCTGTTGATATCTGTAGTGTGGAGCATTGTGTGATCTGCCTTTGGTCAATCACTGAGTAATGTCGCCAGCTACAATCTCATTCCTAAGACCCAAAGCAAAGCAGAAACAAATTATCTTCAGTTATCATTGTGACAATGCCATTGAATTTTAGCGAAATAGAACAGATCCATACTACACTTTGTAGTCAATTTGACAGTTTGTAGTCAAATTGCTCAGTACTTGTCCAGACATGGAAGGATCTGTGATTATAAAATATGTCAACTGAAATATCTACTGAATCTTTCAGCACCATGTTACACATTTTACAGGAGCTAATAAGTATCATGTCATCAGATCCAAAAACTCTTTTGAAGGTAAATGTCCACTTAGGAGGGCACATAAGATTACCACCACCAGCCTAGCAACATTATGAAATAGAAACAGATTGAAACACCATAATGTCCAATTTGTTAGAGAATGTAAATACTTTATACGAACCTGAAAGGCTTAATACTGAAGTGTGCCATAAATACCATTATAATTATGCCATTAGGACTTATGCACATAACAGGTTCATAGAATCATAGATTTTACAGTACAAAAGGAGGCAATTTGACTCACCATCTGTGTACCAGCTCCCAAAAGAGCTACCCATTTAGTCCCATTCTGCAGCCATATCTGCTTAGCCTTCTAAATTCATCACTTTGGATTGAACATCAAAGGTGTAAAATTAATATTTGTGGCTCCTCAAAATTTGTAACAATGTATATCATGTTGATGTAACCTTTAACTAGTTGCTAACATACAATAAACTATATTGTGTCAATGACAAATGCCTCTTCTTCTTAGATCAAGAAATGTTGTCTTCTACCAGACTAGACAAAACAGGTCCAGTCATTTTCTATACTTAAAGAGGGTGGTGGCAGCAATTTTAATCATGCATAATGCATCTAGTACAGTGAGCTGCAACGTGAAGTAATCAGACTCATTTTGAAGTTGCCTGCTCACACAGTACAGTCAATAGCTGTAGAGAAGATTCCTGTAGACCATCTCGTAGGTGATTCATACTGCTGGTACTGAACGCCAGTGGTGGAGGGAGTAAATGTTGGTGGATGAGGGGCAAGTGAAACAGGTTTTGTCCGGAATGGTGTCAAGTTTCTTGAATGTTGTTGAAACTGTCCTCATCCAGACAAGTGTGAAGAATTCCATCACACCCCTGACTTGTACCTTGTAGATGGTGGACAGGCTCTGGGGAGTCAAGGGATGTGTTATTCACAGCAGGTGTCCTAACCTCTGACCTCCACCTGTAACAATAGTAGTTATATAGAGAGTCCAGTCAATGTCTGATCAATGGTAACCCCAGGATGGTCATTGTGGGGAATTCAGTGATGATGATACAATTGAATTCATGGGGCGATGGTGAGATTGTCTTTTGTTGGAGATAGTCATTATGGAGCACTCAAGTATGCATATGTAAGTTGTCACTTGTCAGTTCAAACCTGAATATTTTCCTAGCTTGCTGCACTTGAATATGGATTGCTTCATTGTCTGAGGAATCACAAGATGGTTCTGAACATGTCCAATCATCAGTGAGCATTATCCTTTCTTAACCTCATGATGGACGATGGTACTTGATAAATCAGCTAAGATGGTTGGGCCTAAGACACTGCTCTGACAAACTCCTGCACAGATGCCCTGACTTGACCTCTAACAACTACAACCATTTTCTTTTCTGTAAAGCATGACTCTAACTAGTGGAGAGTTTCTCTAATTCCTGTTGAATCTCATTTATCCAGGGCTCCTTGACGCAACAATCAGTCCAATACAGGCTTGATATCAAATGCAGTCACGCTCACCTCAACCAATGGAATTCAGCTCTATTGTCCATATGTGAAAAAAGGATGTGCTGAGGTCAGGAGCTGAGTAAGGCTGGTGAAACATAAACCGAACATCAGTTTATTGCTGAACAAGTGCTGCTTATTAACATTATTAAAGACTGACAGGGTGATAAGTGGCTAAGTTGCATTTCTCCTGCTTTTTGGGTATAGAACTGATCTGTGCAATTTTCCATATTGTCTGGTTGAAGCCAATGTTTTAGCTTTACTGGAACAGCTTGGCTAGGATCATGGCAAATTCTAGAGCACACATAAATAATTCTGTTCTTGAGATATTGTCAGGATCTCCAGCTTTTGTAGATTCCAATGCCTTCAGCTTTTTTCCTTGGTATCTTGATATGGGTTGAATTCAATTGGCTGAAGAATGACATCTGTGAGATGGATCATCAACAAAGCATTTCTGGTTGGATATTGTTATTTATGCTTCAGTCCTTTCTTTTGCACCTTGTGCGAGCTCCCTCATCACTGAAGGAAGGAATATTTGTGGAGCCTCCTCTCTAGTGCATTGTTTAAAAGGCTACCATCATTCATTGGCTTCTTATAGTTTACTTTTCCTCATATCCTTTTCTCACTCTTGCAGCCTGACCATTCTTCAGTCAGCTATTGATCAGTGGAGGAATCAAAAGTTATGCGGAAAGAGCAGGAAAACGGAAGTGAGAGTGTCAGATTAGCTTTACTACTATTTGTTGTGCCCTATTTTTGAGTTGCTTATCGCATACCTTTACTCATAAGTTCCGTGCCGCCTGAACCACGTAATTGAACAGTTATGGGAAGCAGACGATGTTCATTAGTCATGTTTAACTTGAAATTCACAAATAAATTACTGTTGTATTTAAGTTTCCATTTCTGAGGAATGCTTCTGAACATCATACAATCATCAGTGAACATTACCCTTTCTTACCTCATGATGGAGGGATGATCCTTGATGAAACAGCTGAAGGTGGTTGGACCTAAGATAAACACCCAGAAAAACTTCGACAAAGATGTGCTGGAGCTGGGATGCCTGATCTCCAACTATAACCAACTCCGTTTGTGCAATGTATGACCTGGACCAGTAAATTCTAACCCTATTACAAATGTCATCTTGCTGAAATATGATGTCTGGACTTCCTATTCATTATGCAACAGTTTAGATGCTAATTGTATTGTAGAGTATTCCACCTCATTAACTTCCTTTTGTAGCTGGCCATTTGATATTGCACTTTTCTAAAACTACCTCTCATTTCTACACAATTCCTGAAAATGACATGGGTGACAGGTAAGCCATTCACTTCTAATAGCTGGCTGCTGTCTGGACCTATGAAGTTTCTTGCTCCACAAAACTGGCAAAAGAATTTACTGTCTGGTTCTGCCCTACTGACTATACTGTTTTCTCAAATATATGGCTTGTGAATATGTACCTTAAGGATTGAATGAACTTTAATGATCTCCTGTGTCAAGTTTGATCGTCTGAGGATTAGACTGTCTTATTTATGGATCCTTGCTTCATTCACCATCTGAATTGTTTTCTCTGGATTGACAAAGACTCATCAACAATATGTACAACAATTTTGTGTCTTAGAAATTCAAATTTGAAGTCAACATTGTAGAAATCATTAATAACCTAATCTATGGATTGCCCTGAATATTGAACTCATTGATCAAGTCTTGTACTTTCAAGGAGATGACAAGTTCTGGCATGGAAATGATTATCAACGACTTTCAGTTAGGCAAAATAACATATCTATAACTGATGTAACTTGGGTTGCAAAATGGTTTGCTGAAAAATAGTTATGACAGGATCAAGTCAAATATTAAATACTGATGTGATGTGGAAGATGCAAATTCCTTGGCCTCCCAGAACAAATCCTCAGAAGTCATTCTAAGCCAAAAGCAATCCTCAAATAACAAAATTGAGGAAGTGGACAGTTTCATTTTACAAGTAATGCAATCACTGAAGGTGAATGGTAGGGTCCAAGCACCCTGCAATCAACCCCAAATTAAAGCAAAAAGATTTTTAAACATAGATCAAGAGTCAGATTGAGAATAAAAATCTGCTGACACAGACTGAAGATGTGGCACATACAATTCCATTGATGCTAGCACTGAGAAGAAAAGACATATATCTTATGCAAAAACAGAGTTCTGAGGAAGAGTCACTGAACCCAAAAACATTAACTCTGATTTCTCTCTACAGATGCTGCCAGACCATTTAACCTTTCCACCAATTTCTGTCTTTGTTTCTGATTTCCAGCATCTGCAGTTCTTTCACTTTTTAACCTACATCTAATGATTCAATATACTGCAAGAAGGAAATGGTCTGCTTTAAAGATAAAGGATACTGCACACATTGCACATTTCAGCAGGGAAGTTATCCTCCATGAAGGAAATACAAGGGACTAAATGGACAATCAGATTCCAGGTTGTTAGGAAGAGATTCACAATTAACCTTCTTTTACCGAGCAAACTCCAATCTTCCAAATCTAAAGAAAACAGATTCAGAGAGAATAGTGAAACCACCATATTGTCTGAATCTGTAAAGTCAAAAATTTGGGAGGAGATATATTATAATGATGAATGTAACTATGCACAAATGAATTATAATAATAATAATGAGGAAAAGGTCTTGGAGGTAGAGATTGTATAAGGGCATTAAAGAGTTTAAAAGATTTAATCCTGAGAAATACTACTCACTAAAATTATGTTGTATGTACCCGTGGGCAGGGCAGCTTGGGATCTTGAACGAGTGTGAGTGAACATCCAGTCCTCCTCAAAATCTCTGTGACGCTGAGTTAATTTAATGTGTAACTAGTTGCTTACATGCAGCAAACCATATTGTGTTAAACACAAGAGAATTCTGTAGTTAAAAAAAGCAGTGGTTTTCCTCGAGCAAATTAAACCAAGCAGTCTTGCAGTTTGCTGCACTAAAGAGGATGGTGGGCAGCAACCTTCACCATGAGCTGCAGCTCATCCATCATAGTGCAGCAGGCATGGTCATACAATGAAAAACACAATGCACCATGGAGGCCTGTGTCCAGGTTCTTGGCAACCTCCTTGGAGTGAAGGCTACTCTTTGGAAATCACACCTCAGCATTCCTCCTGCTGTGTTAATAAACAGAATATCAGAATAGTGTAATGCCAAGCTGCTACCATTCAGAAAACAGAACAGTTGACTTCATTGGAACATTGTGTTCTAACTCAGTAACTGATTGTTCTCACAAAGTGCACCACTTTGGTTATATTCTGACAATCATTATTATCATCATCCTTACTGCTAAAAGCTGATTTCAGACCATTAATGAAGTATTATGGCCTTGTCCTCAATGTTCTGGGGAAGTGACGAAAGAACAAAGTGTCAATTGTCTGAGTGGTGTTACATCTACGTTAGGAGGACTGTAGTGATAAACAAGCCCCATTCTTTCAATAGTTGCACCATTAGAATTGATGCGTTTACTCGTTTACCAAAGTAGCCAATTGCTTCTCTCTTGTACTGTTATGGACAAGACCAGAATCCCTTAAAAAATTAAGAAGGTATCCGAGACTATAAAAAAGTCTTATGTCTCTGAAAGCTTTGCTGTACAGTTTTTAACAAAACCGTTTAACTTTTCAATCGATAACAGATGACTTGTAGCAAACATTAATCTGTTTTCCTCACACCTTAATGAACACTGTTTAATCCAGAACATGTTCGAATCATTCCATAATCTTCTAACTTTCTTGCAGAGTCCTTAAGTACAAATACATATTTCCAATAGTAGGAAAAAGAGATGGAAAGAAGTGTGATACACTGAGTTCTGGATGCAGCAGGATAGAGACTGTTATCAGTTTTGAGACCCTACGCTTCTGTGAGCAGAGAATGTAAGAGAACAGAATGCTTACTTTTACAACCCTGGGGAGGTCACTAACCTTTCGTTACATTTCAGCAATGTTTTGCTGAAGATGCTTCTGGCATTAAAATTTTCACCACCCTTTTCTCAGTAGTATTGAGGGAATAACATGGAAGGCTGTGAGATTATAAAAGGTGAAGTAATTCCCCCTTCTTGTCCAACATTTGGACAGGGTCTCTAACTTTGCAATAAAGAATCTTCGTGCCATTTTGGCCTATTCACAATTAATATCCATTTATGACAGTTCGATGGAGTTGCAGTGCAGTCCTCAAAAGCTGATGATTACCTATACAAGACATGAGCTTAACACAATTTTATGCCCTTCCATCGCAAGTACAGATGCTGTGTTATTAACTAGCACTGGCTGTATGTCTCAGTTATAATAAGAAGTTGACAGCTCCAGTATCATGTGGTGCTAGGAAATGTGCTTGTCCCCTGCACAACAAGATCAAATTTCTGATACCTATGTTAGTTGTTGCGACAAGCACTGTGAAAGGGTTGCTGCTTTTCATTTGGTCAAAGAGTACTGTATCAGTCTCCTCCTAACCTTGAGTACGCAGAATAAAAGTAGCCCATGCAGCACATGTTGGAGAGAACTCAGCAATTATTCTACGCCAGCACAAATAGGGCCAGAAACAGCTGAATCAATTCAAAAAGCAGATGGTTAATAAATACTTTATGATCTATTGTTTCAGCAATGTTTACACAATTTAGATGATTAATACAACACATGGACAATTATATTTTATTAACAAATAAATAGTATGAAAATAATTTCCTTTCTATTTCTAAGGAAAATTAACAAAATAAAATCTTGACAAATTGTGTTCCAAATCAATTCTATTGCTGCAAAACACAAGGAAGAGTTCCCATTAGATTTGATTCCATTTCTGTCCTTTTAACTTCTTCTTGTTTAAATTAAAGCAGCCTTATTATATTTTGCAGCATTAAAATGGAAATGGGTTTCCAGGTTTCTTGTGTAAACCTGAGATGCCATCTTTCTCGGGTGTTGTTAATTCTTTGCTTTTTTTCAAAATTCATTCGTGGAATGTGGGCGTTACTGGCTGACCAGAATTTATTCCCCATCCCTACTGCCCATTCTTGATGCTGAGAAACAGTCAGGAGCAGAAATTCATTTCTGGCTATTGGCTGCAGTCCTTTGCAAAGTACATATGAGAGGACCTGGCTTAGCTCTGATGTCTTGACTGACAGTATACCTTCTGGCAATTACTGTCAGGATACAAGAAAAACAGCCTGCTAAACACTATTACAGAGCTACCCATGTGGACATGTCCTCTATTTGCAGCAGGAGGCATTGTCCCAGAAGAGGCAAAAGGGTGAGTTAAACATTAGAAGCAATACATTTCTCTCTATATAAGCAAACTTTTAATTAATCGACACTTACGGGACCAGAAATGTACCAGTTGATCAAATATGCCACATAATCAATGTAAAAATACTCTCTAGTAATAGAAACATAATGTAGGAGGTATATACATCACTGTTCTACTTTATTTACAGCATAGATCTCTCAAATAAGAATGAACTTTGCCTTAAAAAAAAACTTACCAGCAAAGAACCTTCTCGCTTGCACTCTCAGTAAACTACTTGGACATCACAGAAATCGTGGCTGCCTGTTTGGAGTGTGCACATTCTCACCGTGTCTGCGTGGGTTTCCCCTGGATGCTCCAATTTCCATCCACAGGCCAAAGGTGTGCAGGTTAGGTGGATTAACCATGCTAAATTACCTATAGTGTACAGGGATATGCAGGCTAGTTGGATTATCCATGTGAAATGCAGGATTACAAGGTTAGGGTGGACCTGGGAAGGATGTTCTTCAGAGAGACACGATGAGCCGAATGGCTTGCTTCCACACTGTAGGGATTCTGTAAAGGCTGTATACCACCTTCTCCATTGTAATTAGGGACAATGGATAAATAAAGATCTAGTCATTGGTGCCCAAATTCCATGAATATGTTTTCATACTTTGTTTTGCATAAGCACCCCTAATCTTACAATGCTCAAAATGTGACTTAACTCTACTAAATGACATCTTACCTTTCCGAAAGGTGTCCTTTACCTTTCCAAAGTGTGCCCTGGCTATCCAAAAGAAATACACCAAGAGCAGACCTGAGACTTGGAATTCCTAATTTTCTGGCATCTTTACTACAATAGAGTGCTTTTTCACCATAGGTAATACCCTAGACTGTACATGTACATTAGTAATCTAAGGAATCAGTGTTTGCCAAAGGACAACAGTTTAATATGGAGTATTAAAACTGAAAACTCCTGACAATTGCAAGAATCAGAAATTCTGGTTTCTCTCATTATTTCATTGTCCCTTCTCAATGATTGCAACACAAGTGTGAAGTATATTTTTTCTATTACAATTTCAAATTGTTACAGCATCATGTGCGTACTGCAAAGGTATGATAATTGTAAATGTCATTCATACACTTCTGATAAGGTTACAAAGGAAAGTGGACTCTGTACTATTTGCTAATTAGTTGAACGGCTCTACGAATTAGCAAAGGAAACCACAGTAATGTAATTTTTATGGCTATTGGTGGCACTTAACTTAATGTATTCCCCACTGTAGTTCCTTAATAAGAGCTTCAGTTAAAATGCTTTCTCTCTGGAAAAGACGTTTGCTGACATTTGCTCCACAAGGCGCAAACCATGAGCTAATTAACACTATAAGGCTCTGTGCAGAAGAGTGATGTTATTTTCTAAATTGATAGAACCAAAGATCAAGGACAGACCACCATGACTGAAAAAGATTAGCAGCAGAGATGAGGGTGCATAAAGTTGGTTTAAAAATATATTTCAATATTTTCGGACTATGAAAAATTCAGCGAGGTAATGATTTCTATACATGCATGAAGCTGAGTTCCTTTTTTTGTTCTTACACTACAGAGCAAGTGAGAGAAACAGCAATAGTTACAAATTAAATTTGTGGCCTGCTGCCAACTGTCACTCACTTGTTCCCAATTGTCATCTACCCTCTACACTGTGCTCCTGAAATCTACTGACCACCTTGTCCAGCATCAAAGCCGTCAATCTATCTTCCCAGGAACAATGAGCTCACTGTGGCCTAGAGTTGACCCTTTTGCTCATTTGTACAACTAATTGTACCTAATGCCAGAAATGTGCAAGTCATTGCTTCAGCCTTGTTGTGTATATGCAGGGTGGAATTTATTCTTGTCTGTAATAGTTTGCTGGGAGGTGGAAGGTATCGAATTTGGGGCGGGCATGTGACTTTGAAGTATCCTTTCTGTCTCTGTCTAATTCAGTCAGCAGCAAAGCAGCCCTGAATTTTCTTCTGCTTGGACATCAATTGGGGCCTTTAAGTAACTAATTAATGAAGTCTGGGGTCCTCCATACAGACTCTGGCTTGGGAAAGTCTCCAGATTGACAACTCTCTGGCCCACAAAAGGCTCCCAAAATGGTTGGGTTACCTTGTGGATAATCCTTGTTGTGAAAGTGTTGTGTATCTGAATTAAAATTGGAGGCTTAATGCATCAGTAAAATACATTTTACATCTGCACCCTGATAAGCCTATAATGTCTAATAGGAATAATTGGGAACCAGACTTTGCAGTATAACCAATTGTCTTTTATTTTGGCTATGAATCCAATTTTTAGATTTTCGATTGCACATTGAGCTAGAGGGAGAGGCTGGATAGACTGGGGCTGTTTCCCTGGAACGTTGGAGGCTGAGGGGTGACCTTGTAGAGTTTTATAAAATCATGAGGGGCATGGATAGGATAAATAGACAAGGTCTTTTCCCCTGGGGTGGGGGAGTCCAGAACTAGAGGACATAGGTTTAGGATGAGAGGGAAAAGATATAAAAGGAACATAAGGGGCAACTTTTCATGCAGAGAGTGGTGCGTGTATATGGAATGAGCTGCCAGGGGAAGTGGTGGAGGTTGGTACAATTACAGCATTTAAACGACACCTGGCTGGGTATATGACTAGGAAGGGTTTAGAGAGAAATGGGTCAAATGCTGGCAAAAGCGATTAGAGTAGGTTTGGATATCTGGTCAGCAAGGAAGAGTTGGAAAGAATGGTCTGTTTTCATGCTGAATATCTCTATGACTCTGTATCCTTCTGCCTTGCACCTGGACACATACATTTTGGGCACTGTTTTTAAGCATAGCCCCAAAATTTTATTAATGAAAAGCTTCCATGTGAATTGGTCAAAAATCTACTTGAAAATTTGACCAAACACATAAGGCTAATCAGTCATTTAACAATTGCAAACTGCTCTTTTATTTGTTTTCAGTTGTGTCTAATGTTATTTGCCTTTATTGGAAGTAGAAATGCTGAGAGCATCTAAACCGCTTATTGTGATTTTATTGACTTAAAAAATCTTTATTAAGCACTAATGGATATATCAAAGTAGAGAATTCTCAGCTTGGGGACTGACACTTTATTGAATAATAAATATTATGTGCTTCAATTTATTGTACAAGCTATTTTGAAACTAATGCAGGTAAACAATTGGTTTTCTTCTAGTTGTTCACCAAAACAAGAAGGGAAACATCTTGTTGCACTTTGTTGTTAAAATGTTGAACTGTGAATAGTATAGGAAGGAAAACTGGTGTCGCATTATTATCAGCCTGGAAACAACCTGAAATTGAAAACAAAACAATTGCGAATTCGGACTGCCCTCAGAATCGAGTAAAGGAATCATTATGTCCTGTTTACTTGCACCCTTTTATTTTGATGCACACAGCCACACAATGTTTTGCTGAGGAGCAGCATGACTGAGCACAGTTACAAAAACGTAAGAGATTGACACAAGTTCATGCTGAGCTGAATTACTTAAAGCCAGCCTGCATCTTCTGAAGGGAAGGTGCATTTTGGCTCAAGTAGATGCCGAAGTCATTTTTGCAGTGAGCTTTTCCAGGAAAACATTAAGATTGGCACAGCACAGCAATGACAGGTACTATAATTTTCTGACCTCATATCAATAGTGATATCACCAAACATATTGCCATGCAAACCTCACCAATTGCATAATCAGCTCCAAATGTACCATGTTATTCAATGTACCAGACTCCTTGGCTTTTAATAATCTCTATACATCTCGGGTCATATCAAATATATCGCTTCACCTCACCATTATGCCTATTAGCATTGCTGCAAGACCAACACCGGCATCTCACAGGTCGCATCCACAGTCAGTTAGTCAACCTTGGCAGAAAAGCAAAATATGTTGCATGTTTATTTATCAACCTATTTCACGATCTCTTGTAGGACAGGGTAGTGCTTAACCAGAGATAACACTCCTTAATAAATGGGATAGAGAAAATTTTGCATTTCCTGACAACAATGGAAGAGACAGCATTTACATCATTGATTTGGTCACGGCTGTAGTCAGTGCTATCCCCAAAGATAGTTCTATATCCCACATCCTACTCGACCTTCATCCTTCAGTGTCTTCTGGTTTACAAGCTGTGCAGGTTTTAGGCATGACTTGGCTCTTGTTCTTTCATAGCATCTCTACCCTTACATCTTTCCTTCTCTTTTTAGATAGCTAAGAACTGAAATCTGAACAGGCAGTAATGGAAGTGCATAAAGGAATGGAGCAGATTGTGAGCAGGAAAAAAAACCCATCAGTCACTCTCACTTCCGGAGCCACCGGCTTAGATGTTAAAACTGTGCAAGCTTTAATAAACAGCTCTGAGGCAGAATCTGGACATGGTGAGGACTGGGCAGAAATGGCATGTCAGAGGGAATGGTCACAGACAAATAATACTGAAGATGACTCAGGTGAAGATTTTGATGGTGTGCTCTACAAGAGGAACAGGAGAATGAATCTACATAAAAAAAGGCAATGTGCATTGATGCCTTAGTCGTAAGCCTGAAGTCTATGACACAGAGCATGAAAGAATCTAGCATCTGCCTGGGACAAGGTTTCGTTCAGAAATTTAAAAGTACCCTCTTCATTGTGGAAGCTATAACTAACTGCTTGAACTTTTGCAGTTCAGTAGTTTTTGTTTTGAGCCATCTTCTTGAGCTTCTCCCACCAAGAGTGACACTTCCAAATCTGTGAATTTTTTTCCATTTTTGGTGACTCATTTTTCATTATCACAAAGATTTCAGAATAATATTCTTCTTCACTCCTGAGTATTTTCTTTCAATGTTGTATTCCAAATACTATCCCAGTTTATAATAATAAACTAAGATCAGATTAATCTCAAAGTCCAGCTAATTAACAGAATTGAAAATAAATCACTGTGAGAAAGAATATGAGGTGCAAATCTACCAAAAGGTTTAACATAAAAAATTAAATTCAATAAAAACCAAACATGTTGAAAACATATAGCAGAACAGGTAGTGTCTGTGGACAAATATTTCGGGTCAATGATGACTGGTGTAAAAGGTAATTGTTCTGAAAGCGTTAAAATTAAATTTTCATTAACCTTCACCGAATCTTAATGTCACAAAATCTTTGAGAGGACAATCAAGCACCCTTACTTGTGGGTTATATATGACATGGCGTTCTCCTGACAGTTTGAAGGAATTATGCCTAAGTAATTGGTCTAACTTGTATCTTTTACTGTCATGTAATAAAATACTTCCTGTTACAAAACACAATTGTCTCTTCTTGTTAAGTTTCACCAGTGGTCTATCCTCTATCATTGATAATTAGACAGATCATTTTACACAACATGGAAAGGATGATTGGAGTGGCACAGTGGTTGTGTCCCTAACCTTGAGTCAGGAGGCATGGGCTCAAGACCCATCTGTTACAGACATGTGTAATGTCATCTCTGAATAAGATGATGAGAAAATATATAAAAAGGACAAGTGGGAGCATCACTCTCCCTCAAATACTCAGAGCACAACACAACATAGTGATCAGTAGTGGGCAACATTGCCATAATACCATGAGGGTGACAAGGCCAGAGAGAATCCATTTGGCACAAGAGAAAAACAAAAATCTGAAAACAAGGGACTCTCCCACTTTAAGTATATCACTGCTTTAATAAGACACAGTCAGCAGCTTAAGCACATAAACAAGCAAGAATTCAGCAATGTTTGTGGAGCCAGCAGCAGGACAAAAACAGCACTCCAGAAGATAAACTTCACCTCTCAGCTGCTAAGGAACTCAGAGCAAACAATGTAGGCTAAGAAGAGAGTCCCACTCTGCTATCACTGCAGTCAATTCCTCACCACCAATTCCAGCAGTCTGTGTGTGGGGACTCCGAAGCCAGGAGTTTTTGATACGGTCACCGCCAACACCACTGCAGCCTCCTTGCGATGTCAGGAAGATGAACAAAAGGAGGAAAGAAAAGGAAAAAGACAAAATGGAGAGAGAAAAGATAATACAGCTGTCCTGGAGTGAACAGGCCTGCTGTGCTGGTGCCATCTTCTTCAATGGCTGGCTTCACACTCTCCTCCACGCTGCAGGGCTTGCTCTCTCCTATAGCTTTTATTCCTGATGAAGGACTTTTGCCCGAAACGTCGATTTTACTGCTCCTCGGATGCTGCCTGAACTGCTGTGCTCTTCCAGCACCACTAATCCAGAATCTGGTTTCCAGCATCTGCAGTCATTGTTTTTAATCTCTCCTATTGCCAACCTACTGCACATGAAAAAGATCAAAAGAAAAAATGCAAAACAAATAAAATCAAAACAAAAAACAACAAAGAAAGCAGACAGAGGTGGACAGGCCTAGATCAGGAGCTCAAATGCAGTGCTACTACTCTCCCATCTTGGATAAGGTGAAGAAGTCTGCATCTGAACAAGACTTTTTACTACTTTTATTCAATAGATGTTATACTGGATAACATTATACATTCTCAAAATATCAAAGAATGCTCAAATACATTTCCTATATTCTGAGAACAAACAATATTATCAAAAGGTCAAGATTTAACGTAAGAATTTAGCATCCATGGAAATCCATAAATAATTTTCTATATGATCTTGACAGGTTAATAGAAATCTATGACTGTCGATTTTCTTTTCTTTCTATGCATGCAAGCATTATTCGTGAGCAATTTGAAGTTTCTTAAGAACAATTGTATTAATTCGGTACTTACACAGTTAAAGTTGAAGTCATCTGTAATCATAGGACTCTACCTGTGAAAAGCAAGCAATGTCATACTGTGTTCATTACAAATCCTGATCATAAGTAATCTTGATCATATAATTTGTCATTGTGGTCATCTGTGAAGCAGAAATAATCACAGGTGACTTTAAAAGTGGCATTTTCAAATAAGACAAATCAAGATTTCGAAGACTGTACGAGTGAACAGAGCTGATTTTATCTCACTCTGTACTTTAACTATTCATCAAAATGGTCTTATATAGATTTCCACCATTCTTGTTTGAAGTGGGTATATAGGGGTGGCTGTGGGGAACAAGGTGTAAAGGATAACTCAGCACTTGCAATTATGTATTGTGCGTCTTATATGACATGACTTGTATGCCACACATTGGAACAAGGTCCCTGTGTCAAAGAATATCTGTGGAGGTACTCAATAACCCTTGTTGTCAGAATCCTCTATGTCCCGTAAATGATGATTTATTACAGTTGTCTCATTTGAGAGTGATTTGAATGCTAGCTGCTGATATTACTAAAGGCCTGTTTTGTTTCTGACATTTCTGACACAGGGCTTTTGGAACTATGACCAATAGATTCAGCAACATTGATTTTGAGGAATATGGGCCAAGCACAGGCAAGCGGTACTAATTTAGTCATCATTGATGTTGCTGTGATGAAGGTGTGGAGAAATTGTGGTTGAACAGATACACCAATGTAAACTTCCAGCAGATGCCAACAGTCTCTACGTGAAGAAGCTTCAGCTTAAGATCCTCTCAGAAGGTACAGGACGTCCAGATTCTATCACTCTTGATGCTATTTTCTCCAGATGAGTGAGGCACAGTATCACTGTAGACTGGGAAGGTTCTGGTAGACAGCCACAAATCTATAGCAATTGCTGAAACAGGATCTGTCAGCTTCTGTACTGAAAATTCCATGATTTTATCAGTCTCCATGTCTGTACACTTGGTGGAAAGGCAATAAGAGTACTTTCAACTGTTTGTCATTGCAATACTAGTGTATGGTTTAGGAAAATGTATTTAGATAGATAAGAAATTAGTAGACAGATTATTGGATGACCATATGATTATAATAAATAGATCTTGCTTAGTGAGAATTTAAAGCAATGTCTTCAGGGGAGATTTGGGCTACTTTTCTTCTCTGACTATATAGATTATTTAAATTTAAGCATAATGAACGGGATGTTATAGGAAAGATAGTACTAAACTGGAGAGGGTCAGAAAAGATTTGCCAGGATGTTATCGGGAATGGAGCGTTTGAGATATAAAATTAGATTGGAAAGATTTTTCACTAAAGCATAGGAGGTTGAGGGATGACCTTACTGAGGGACTTTTCACTAATGTGGGGGATTTCAAAACTTGATGGGGGGAGCATATCTTTAAAGTGAGAGGAGAAAGATTTTAAAAGGACATGAAGACAAAATGTTTTTACACAGCGAGTGGTTGGTGTGGAATGAGCCAGAGAAAATGACGGATGCAGAAACAGTTAGAACATTTAAAAGATATTTGGGTAAGTTCATGAATGGGAAAGGTTTTGAGGAATATGGGCCAAGCGCAGGCAAGCGGTACTAATTTAGCTGGGAACATGGTCAGCGTGGACTGATTGGACTGAATGGTCTGTTTCCATGCTATATGACTCAATGATGGACTGGAGGCCATTCTATGGGCAGCACGGTGGCACAGTGGTTAGCACTGCTGCCTCTCAGTGCTAGGGACCCGGGTTCAACTCCCGCCTCAGGCGACTCTCTGTGTGGAGTTTGCACATTCTCCCCGTGTCTGCGTGGGTTTCCTCCGGGTGTTCCGGTTTCCTCCCACAATCCAAAAATGTGCAGGTCAGGTGAATTGGCCATGCTAAATTGCCCGTAGTGTTAGGTGAAGGGGTAAACGTAGGAGTATGGGTCTGGGTGGTATACGCTTCGGCGGGTCGGTGTGGACTTGTTGGGCCGAAGGGCCTGTTTCCACACTGTAAGTAATCTAATCTAATCTAATCTAATCTAATCTATCCCAATGGCAGTCAAGGTGATAGCTGTGCTGATCTTAAGTTACTGTTGGCTTCCAAGAACCAACTGGGGATCTTATAACTCTTAAACTACAGGTGTACCAAGGTCAGTTGCGATGCAATTTGTACCAAATCACACAACTTCATCTTGTTTCCCTCTGTCATGGCTAAAGCTGCAGCCTGGAAAATAGGCTCTGATAACACAGAGTCTTCACTCTGATGCAGAGCACTATAGACATTACACATATTGCATTGTAACAGCTGTATCATAATGCAGCCAAGTTCATCAACAGAAAAGGGTTCCATTCTATCAATGCAAGTGTCATGTCTGATCATTAGTTCCACATTATAGAAGTCTGCACCAGGCACCCGGAAAGTTGCCATGCTGCCTAAATTCTTATCATCTCTCATATATTTGCTTCATTTCATGGGCTATATTCCTTACAAGGACAGTTCCTGGAAGGCATGGGTCACCCTTTGCAACCATGGCTAATGAACTCCATTATACAACACCCTGCTGAGATACAATGCAGCAAATGCTTTGACCAGGGCCCATGAGCGAACTGATGTGACATGTTCAGAGGTAGCTGGCCAAGCTCATTATTTTGTGCCTAGCTTAGAGTTCTTCTTTCGGAGGTTAGTCTGCAGTTATTGATGAACAGTCCTTTCATATTTTCTTTTCCTTAGCCTTGAAAAGTGACTCAAGTTAACCGCAAGTTACTGACCATTAGTCACAAACATGATAATCATCATCCAGCTTTGTTCAGTTAATATCTCATGATGCAATGTTTTCCTCTTAATAGTTGTTTATTCTATTTTTAATCTGACTGTGCAACTCAATGGTCATTTTTACTGTCATGCCCTGAGTGTGCCGCATAAACAAATCATGCTGTACTCTGCATAATTGCTATATGACTCTATGACTACGAGGAAATTGAGCAGCAGGTACATCAACTCCAACATGATAGAGTGCATTGTCCCATGTGCTACAAGCTGGACAGGATCTAATTGACATCTAGTTTTGATAGGTGTGAGCTTGGTTATTGTAATTGCAGTTATAATAATTGTTGATTAGACAGGTGATGTCGTAAGTAGCAATACATTTACAAATGTGCACTTGTATTTGCAGTGAAGTGCCACTCATGCCATCTGTGCCCTTAATTGTTTTTTTCTCTCATTCCACTCCCACTGCATGCAGTGTGTACTCACTGAGAGAAACCCTCCAAGAAACATCCCAAAATTGATACATTTTAAATCAGAGATATTATTACATACCTCTAGAGCAGGTAGGATTTGAAACCAGGCCTTCTTTCTCAGAGGTAGGAGTTACCCTACCGCTTGCACCACAAGAGTACCTCATCAAAACTGACACTTGGCTGATTACTGGTATAATTCAGCCCAACTTCTCAGTTCTGATATGTACATATATGTGCATGCCTTAGATAGTCAAATGCACCTACAACACTTTGAGGGGTTAGGTGATAAATCAGCACCATTACATTATTTAAACATGTGATTATCTGTTGAGTTGTATAACAGATTCAAAGATGCCTTACAGCATGGAAGCAGGTCATTCAGCCCATTGAATTCACACCAACTCTCCAAAGAACAGCCAACCTAGATCCACCCCCCTACCCTATCCCTGTAACCTTGCATTTCCCATGGCTAATCCATCTAACCTACACATCCCTGGACTCAATGGGCAATTTAGAACAGCCAATCCACTTAACCTGCATATCTTGGACTGTGGAAGGAAACCAGAGCTTCTGGAGGAAACACATACAGACATGGAAAGAATATTGTACTTGGGTTCCTGATGCTGTGAGTAAGCATGCGTACCACTAAGCCACCGTGCCACAATAGTTGTAAGGGATTTTGGTTCCCAAAAATATGTTAGCATACTGATTTACTTGTAACATGCTTGTAATATCTCTTGCTTTCACTCAAGAGAGTCTATGCATTAGGAACAAGTTAAAACACTTACTGAGTAGTAGCTCTGACTTGCTTCCTTGACCAGCTCCAGTTCTGATTCTTATTGGAACACAATAAGTTGTTCAGTGCAATGGAGGATCAACCTGTTCCAATGCACCAACATGATTCCAGGATAAACCCATATAATTCACACAAATAAACAAAGTTCACAGGCATCCATGCATATTGTACACATGAGCATGCATTTTCTTTCTTGAAATAAAGTATAATTTGTGTGGAAGTATAGTTCACACACACAAACTATTGCATTCATTTCAAGCAATGTAGTTTCCATGGGAACTAATCGGTCCTACAGAACAGATACACAATGAAAGCTTACGGATAATTTTGTTTTCCAGCACTTCACATATTAATTTTATTTCTGTCTTTACAAAGCCACATCATAATTTCTAATACAGTCTCAATGTTCTTGGTAAAGGTTTATTTAAAATTATTTCTATACCATGTTTATAGAACTATGTAGATAAAAATAGAGCCCTGCGACCCATTTGTGATTCCGAAACTATTATTGTTTATACAAATCAATTCAGGTGTGTTAATCTGTTGATAATAAGTTAAGATTAATAATTAGCTCATGTTATTTCAATACCAGATTCATTAATGTATCTTTGCCTAAATCCTAATGATTCTGATAATAATAAATTAGCAGTTGCTATAACCAAGTGAAGAGGAATAAATTGTTCCTTCATTTGAAACTCCTCATCATGTACAAAATGTTTTAAAGTCTTTTTTAGCACACACCTACACCTCTTTCCAACTAGTTAACTTATTTCTCTATAAACAGTAGGGAGTCAATTTCAAAAAGTTTTCTTGAAGAAAATTATGACCTTATTACTTTCACACCCTGAGGAAAATCATAAAGATGTGAGATTAAAATTGCAAATGCACACTTGCAAACAAATGTATAATTAAAAAAAAGTATCCAGCACAAAAGGAATATGTCACTGAATATTTAGTGCTAATGTCCTTCAGGTGTTCCTGAGATGGTATTTATTTAACTGTACACAGATTACAATTGTATTGGATTAATAGTAGTCATGAAGATTGCAGACCTTTTTCAGGTTTAGCATTTGGCATCTCCAAATGATTATCTCACTGGTTGCTTCCTCCTTCCTCAGACAGCAAAGAGCAACCTGCAGTTCCAGTCACAAAACCATCTTCGAAGGTCTGTCAAAGTAGCTAGATGAAATATAGCTTATCTATGTCTTCCCAAGTCTGGGTATATTGTCTCCAAGCTTTTTTTTTAAAAAAATCTCCAACATGTGATTTTCTCTTTATGAAAATCCAATGTCAGATAGAAGTTGTTCCATGCTTGAATGGTTGTTTTCTGTTTCACTTTCTTTATTACAAATGGTAATTTCGGTTCAGATTGATTCTTGTATGTAAATGATTTAGTGAAGCTTGGATTAACAGGTTACTTCAGTAGCATTTTTAAAGCAGTGTTTTTCTTTCAGATCTTATTTCGTCCGTGAAGTCCATAGGTATTGAAGTCAAATGATGATATTCAAAAATCACTACTCCATACTTTATGATAATGGCATAATTTATAATTGCTGCATCCACAATTTATTTAGAAAAAATGTATATATATCTGCATTGCTCAGTGTCTAAGATAATTTTCTATACTGCCTTTAACCCTGATAATTTTAACCACAATGACAATCTGATACCATGAAAAACACACAACAAACAGTAACTGTCCCGGTCAACCAAATCCAAGCACTGGCATTAGTCAAGAAGAAATTATTAAAAATGGATGATCTTATGGCATAAATTTGTTTTATAATTATTTACAAAAGTTTGCTTCATTTCCAAATACATTTATTATTTACAAGCCATCCAAGCAGTGGTTAGCACTGCTGCCTCACAGCGCCAGAGACCCGGGTTCAATTCCCACCTCAGGCGACTGACTGTGTGGAGTTTGCACATTCTCCCCGTGTCTGCATGGGTTTCCTCCGGGTGCTCCGGTTTCCTCCCATAGTCCAAAGATGTGCAGGTCAGGTGAATTGGCCATGCTAAATTGCCCGTAGTGTTAGGTAAGGGGTAAATGTAGGGGTATGGGTGGGTTGCGCTTCGGCGGGGCGGTGTGGACTTGTTGGGCCGAAGGGCCTGTTTCCACACTGTAAGTAATCTAATCTAATCTAATCTAATCTAATCAATTAAAAATAATGGCTGTATTACCAACAATGTTTTATAACTATGTCATATATTATATAATTACGTTTTGTTGGTGTTGCTTTTGTCCAAAACCAAGTAGCCTAACTTTCTGTTTGTTCCTCATGTAATGATACATCAATGTATAAGACATACAAATTTAGTTACAAGTTCAGAGCTCATTAATTCCATTTTCTGCACCTGGACTAGTTAAAAGATATTGGTTCTCAGATCAATATCAGATCAATCATAGTCACTTCAATATGAGAATTTGGGGCTTGAAATTCTATTCTAGGGACCAAGGCTCCTCATCTAGGTTGCCACTTGATGGGGTTGATTCGTAGGCAGTAGTCATTGAGGTTTCCAAGGTCCTGTCAAGGAGCCTTGGTGAATATCTACAATGCATCTTGTAGATGGTCATCGTTGTGGCTATCCCTTAAGGTCGAAAATGATGGTCTTTGTTCCATTGATCTATTTATGGGCTCTCAAGTGGCTGATGAGTCCAACCTTGGCTTTGAAAATTGTTCGGCATTCAGGACAAGTAGTTTCTGATGGCAGATCAGGCTTCAGTTGTCGCTGCCTCGCTTTCCATTTTCTTCTCTTTCCTTCTAGTTCTGCACATCTGTGGCTTTGAAAGTTGCCGTTCCTTTTCAGATGATGGTTTGCCAGAGTTTCCTGTCCTGACCATTGGTTTCCCAATTGTTGATGTTGATGTTGGTGTTACATTTCTTCATGTTGGCTTTTAAAACGTCTTTTAATCTCTTCTGTTGTCTGCTTCTTTCACGTTTGCCTTCTTTGAGCTGGGAGTAGAAGAATTGTTTTTGGCAGACGTTAGTCTTTCATCCGAACAACATGACCTCTCCATCTTAGTTGGTTCTTGATGACGTAGATGTCAGTGCTTGTTGTTTTTGCTTCATTCAGCACGCTGACATTGTTCTTCTACCTTCCCAGCTGATATCCAAAATGTTTCGAAGGCAGCAGTGATAGAACTTTTCAAGTGCCTTCAGATGTCGTCAGTATGTAGTCTACGTTTCTGATGCATACGGGAGCGTTGGGATCACTATTGCTTTGTGCACTAACATTTTTATGTCTATCCACATGTCATGATCATGAAAGACTCTTGTCATGATCATGAAAGACATCCAAAAGCTGTTCCGGTGCATTTAAGACTATGTTGGATCTCGTTATTAAGATCAGCATTGGAGGAAAGGTGACTTCCAAGATATGGAAAGTGGTTTCTGTTTTCCAAAGTTGTTTTGCCAAGTTGAATTGATGGTTCTACCTGATTTGTCTCAGTTGGAGACAGTTTGGAGATGATCTGAGTCTTCTTGGAATTGATGATAAATCCAAGGTAGCCAGAATCTGTTGTAGGTGGTTTTCTGAGACAGTTGCAACACTGTTGTCATAGATTAGATTCCCTACAGTATGGAAACAGGCCATTTGGCCCAACACGTCCACAGAGACCCACCAAAGAATAACTCACCCAGACCCATTCCCCAACCCTATTTTTACCCCTGACTAAATACACCTAACACTAAGGGGAATTTAGCATGGCCAATTCACCTGACCTGCCCATCTTTGGAATGTGGGAGGAAACTGGACCACCCAGAGGAAACCCACGTTGACACAGGGAGAACGTGCAAACTCCACACAGTCATTCAAGATGGAAATTGAACCTTGGTCCCTGGAGCTGTGAGGCAGCAGTGCTAATCACTGAGCCACCATGCCCCCCTTCGCGTATTGGAACTCAATGAGGGAACTCATAGATGTCTTGTTTTTGGACTTGAGACAGGCAAGATTGAAAAGTCTGCCATCTGTTTTTTAGACAATTTTGTATCCTGGGGATAGGTCATCTTTGATGATGTGAATGATTGTTGCAATAAAGGTGATGAACAAAGTTGGGGCAATTATATTTTAACCCCAGGTCTGACTTGAAAAAGGCTCACAGTTACTGTTGCTGACCATGACTGTGGCAAGCATGCCATCGTGGAGGTGTCTCAGGATTTGAATGTACTTTTCAGGTGGATGACATATCCACCTTTCTACAGGTGGATAGGACATCCAATAAAGTTCCCTTGAGATGAGTCAAAGGCTATGGTGAGGTCACTGAATGCAACATACGAAGGCTGAATTTGTTCACAACATTTTTCTTGTCATTATCACATAGTGAAGATCATGTCAATTGTTCCACGTGATGATCTAAAAATAGCTTTTCTCTCCAGAAGGATCTTCTTGGCTATAGGCTTGAGCAAGTGTTCATAATGCTGGTGAAGACCTTTCTTCCTGTTGTTAACAGGGAAATTCCACGATAGTTTCCGTCTTAGATTCAGATTGATCGTCTTTCCTTTTGTACATGGTAACAATTGCTGAGTCTCTAAAGTCTGCTAGTCCATCTTCATTTATCCAGATCTTGATGAGATGGCACACATTGCTGCTAAGTGTTGCTAATGGAGAGAGTGGAAGCTTGTAGATATGGTGTCAACCAAACAGCCTACTTTGTCCTGAATGGTGTCAAGCTCCTTGAATGTTGTTGGAGCAGCACTCATTTAGGTAAATATCTTGCTGGTGTCTTGCTCACCTTGTTCTCAATATAGACGACCCATTTTCTCTCTTTCACACTCATTTTATCATCTTAGTTTCTCTGGTACTACAATTAAAAACCTCTTAGTGTGGCAGCCACAGGCAAAAGACAATCTCTTCCCCTTGTTTCTCCTCCACCTTTGTGAAATGTATAAAAGCCATCACTTTCCAAACGTTTAAGTTCTGAAGAGCAGTCAGAAAAGAATAGCCTATATTTTCATATTATAGTGAAAAGTTTATACTCTGCCAATTACAGTGTTGACTTAGATATAAAAGTACCCAAGTACAACTTCTTTAGATACAAGTTATTAGACAATACAGAAATAAAATGTCCAGCATTATAGGAATAAAAGTTCAATACAGCAGACCACGCTGGCATGTAGTTTCCAGTCCGCACCGGGCCCTGGCTGCACACCACATCGGCAATATACCAGGCCAGGAGGTCGGCGCACCACGCAGGGAGGGCCCTAGGGGAGGAGGCAACTGCAGCAAGCTGGGAGGACTCCATGCTGGGAGTTGTCGCTCTCCCGGTGCCAGGAGTCAAAGAGAAACAAAGGAGGAGTAGAAAAAAAGCACGAGGAGGAAGAGAAGAAAAAAAGATTTCCAAATTTGAAACATTAACGCTGTCTCTCTCCAAAAATGTTTGGAGTGCTGCTGAGTTTTTACAGCATTTCCTGGTTTTTTTCCAGCATTATCGAGCTTTTTTTAAACATTGCTACTGTTGAAAAATATAAAAATAACACTGTGTATGAGTTTGCAAAGGTTAATACTGACTGAGTGCCTGAGAACCAACTATCTGGTTTAACTTGACAAAGCAGAAGATTGAGATGCATGTTTTAATCATTTATTCATGTGTAGACAGGCTTAGTCAGTCTGAAACATGCTCAGCTTGAACTCTGACAAAAGCCTCAAGTTCTCAGTTTTTTCACATCTCATGCAACATACTCCATTTCTACTCTGTTCTACTTACACTCCTATGCTCACTAAAATGTCACTTATTTTTTACAGGCAATGTATGTGTCCAACCAATGTCTCTCCTTATCCTACTGATCATACAGTCTAGGTGGAGTCCTTGTTTCCATCACACACTCCCTGCTTTGGCCGCTTGCCATCTGCTTGCATCTGTTTTACTGCAAAATCTTCTAAATGAATCGATATTTAACCTTAAAATAAAACAAAAATCTGCAGGTGCTGGAAATTGGAAACTAAAACAGAATTTGCTGGTCTGCCAGCATCTTGGACAGAAAAGCAAATGTTGGTCTAGTGCCCCTTCTTCTGAACACTACCATCTCCAAGATGCACAGTGGGCATTTCTGTTTTGGAGTTTAACCCCATCAGATTTAAACTTTCAAGTACAACAGCTGTGATAAGTATTGGTGGGTACAGAAGTTAGCAGTAGTTGGCATCATCAAAAAGCCAATTTGGTCTGGAGGAAGGTATACTGAGAGATTATTGGTGGCTGCACATAAAACAAATGATATCTTGCACTGTGACACATGAAACATTATGAAAATGGTAGTAAAATGTAGAATGTTCTTCTACTAGCTGGAATAAATTCCAACACAACTAACAAAACAGTAAATGTTGATAAATAAAATGGGTTCTCTCAAGATATCTGGCATGAATGTGTATCCTAAGAAAATTGTAAAACATTGCCATTTCTAATTACGGCCACCCTAAAAGTCAAGGGCAGTCATTACATGGGAACACCACTAACTGTACGTCCCACTCCAAGCATATCACTTTCCTGTCTTGGAAATATTTTGCAGCTTCAGTGTTGCTGGGTCAAAATTCATAGAACCCTTATAGTGTGGAAACAGGCCATTTGGCCCAACAAGTTCACACCAACCCTCCAAAGAGTAACCCACCCAAATAACCCAGATTTCCCCGAACTAATGTACCTAACCTACATATCCCTGAACATTATGGGCAATTTAGCATGGCCAATTCACCTAACCTGCACATCTTTGGATTGTGGGAGGAAACTGGAGCACCCAGAGGAAACTCCACTCAGACAGTTGCCTGAGGCTGGTATCAAACCCAAGTCCCTGGCACTGTGAGGCAGCAGTACTAACCACTGAGCCACCATGCCACCTTGTAGGTCTCTATCATCTGGCATTGTGGGTCGACCTACCCCAGATGGACTGCAGTGGTTCAAGATGATAACTTATCATCATCACCACCTTCTCAGGAGCAACTAGTGAAAGTCAATAAATGCTGAGTCAGTCAGCAATACTCATATCTCATTAATGAATTTAAAAAGTGATTCCATTGTCTTAAATTACTTGACCCTTTTATCAAGGCATTTTATTTTAATAAAATTCAAGAAGGGACAATTATTTAACTATTATTTTAAATACGGAGGTGGTGTTGGTGAGAATAACTTTAGTCACAATTTCATTAACTAACAAAATGTTAGTGAGGCTGCAAACCATCCAAATGCCAGGGTCCTGAAACAAGCCTTATATATACGGTCAGGATTTTATATCAATTCAGCATAAATAATTTAAATCCTTTGCATTTCGTAATCAAATCCACACAAGTACAATTTACTGTAGAAATTATTTCAGATTTTATTTGGATTGAAACAATAAAGAAAAATTTGAAGATTTTATTTTCAGAGGTGAAGAAAATAAGTTGACTAACGCAGTGCAACAGGTCACAATTTGCAATCTCGACAAGGCAATAAGAAATGTCAATCGATTGTCATAAGAATGTTCATTAGCATGATTCTGTAGCTAAGAAGTGCCAAGTTAGATTATGGCTTGCATTAAGATTGTATGAAGAATTTAAACAGATCTGCCAGCAATATTGCAGAAAATATGGTTGCATTTTTGTGTTAGTATAACACTATACTATAATTAGAATATTGTAAAAGTAAGGAGGTTGCTAGGCAGTTCAACAGACGTAAGAAATAAACACACGTTTCAGGAATAACATTCCATTTTATTCACCCAATTTTTAAAACAATTTCGAAAAAGAAATTAGAGTAAAAATGATGGCTGAAGAGGATTGACTATTGAAATGACCTTGATTAAAGATTTCTTCATGCTCACTTTTAAAGGGTTTCTGGGGTCATGTTGATTTGCAACACATTAAAAAGCTTATCAAAGAACACATTTGAGGTAACACAATTTGTTTAACAATTTACAATCATTAAACTCAAATAAATACTTGACCTAAAACAACTGGACCTAATTAAAATTTTGCTTGTTGTATTAATGGCATAGAGTCATACAAAGGTACAGCATGGAAACAGATCCTTTGGTCTAACATGCCCATGCCAACCACATATGTTAAATTAATTTAGTCCCTTTTTGCCAGTGTTTGGCCCAAATCCCTCTAAACCCTTCCTCTTAAATATTGTAATTGTACCAGCCTTCACCATTGCATCTGGCATCTCATTTCATACAAGCATCACTCTGTGTGAAAAAGTTGGCCCTTAGATCCCTTTTATATCTTTGCCCTCTCACCTTAAATTTATGCCTTCTAGTTTTGCACTTCCCTAAAAAGAAAAAAGACTGTAGTAATTCACTCTATCCATACCCTTCATAATTTTATCAACCTCTATAAATCTTGTTGGAACCATTTCAAGTTTCACAATGTCCTTCCTATAGCAGGGAGACCAGAGTTGCACACAATATTTCAATATTGGCCCAATGAGTGTCTTGATCAGCCGCAAAATGACCTCTCAACTCCTATACTCAATGCATTGACCAATAAAAGCAAGCATAGAACATAGAACAAAGAACATAGAAAAATACAGCACAGAACAGGCCCTTTGGCCCACGATGTTGTGCCGAGGTTTAATCCTAATGTAAAATATAATAATTTTAACTGATGCACCCTTCAACTCACTGCTATCCATGAGCATATCCAGCAGTCGCTTAAACGTCCCCAATGACTTCGCTTCCACCACCACAACTGGCAATGCATTCAATGCATTCACAACTCTCTGCGTAAAGAACCTACCTCTGATGTCTCCAATATACCTTCCTCCTAATATCTTCAAACTATGAATCCTTGTACCAGTCAATCCTGCCCTGGGGAAAAGACACTGGCTATTGACTCTATCTATTCTACTCATTACTTTATATACCTCAATCAGAACTCCTCTTTTCTTCATTCTCTCCAGAGAGAAAAGTCAGAGCTTAGTCAACCTTGCTTCATAATGCAAGCCCTCCAGTTCAGGCAGCATTCTGGTAAACCTTCTTTGCACTCTCTCCAAAGCCTCTATATCTTTCCTACAGTAGGGCGACCAGAACTGGACACAATATTCCAAGTGTGGTCTCACCAGGGACTTGTAGAGCTGCAGCAAGACCTCGCGGCTCTTAAACTCAATCCCCCATTAATGAAAACCAAAACACCATATGCTTTCTTAACAACCCTATCCACTTGGATGGCAACTTTGAGGGATCTATGAGGAGAAAGTGAGGTCTGCAGATGCTGGAGATCAAAGTTGAAACTTTATTGCTGGAACAGCACAGCAGGTCAGGCAGCATCCAGGGAACAGGAGATTCGACGTTTCGGGCACAGGCCCTTCTTCAGGAATGAGCAGAGAGTGTTCAGCAGGAGAAGATAAAAGGTAGGGAGGAGGGACTTGGAGGAGGGGCGTTGGAAATTTGATAGGTGGTATACCCATATCCCTCTGTTCCTCCACACTGCCAATAATCCTGTCTTTAATCCTATATTCAGCATTCGAGTTCAACCTTTCAAAATGCATCACTTCACATTTATCCAGGTTGAACTCCATCTGCCATTTCTCAGTCCAGCTCTGCATTCTGTCTATGTCGCGCTGCTGCCTGCAGTAGCCCACTATACTATAGACGACACCTCCAACCTTTGTGTCATCTGCAAATTTACTAACCCACCCCTCAACCTCCTCATCCAAGTCATTTATAAAAACTACAAAGAGCAGAGGCCCATGAACAGAGCCCTGTGGAACCCCACTCAACATGGACCTCCAGGCAGAATACTTTCCATCTACAACCACTCTCTGCCTTCTGTCAGCCAGCCAATTCTGAATCCAGATAGCCAAATCTCCCTGTATCCCATACTTCCTGTCTTTATGAATGAGCCTACCATGGGGAACCTTATCAAATGCCTTGCTGAAATCCAGATACACCACATCCACTGCTCGACCATTGTCGACCTGTCTTGACACCTCCTCAAAGATTAAATAAGATTTGTGAGGCATGACCTGCCCCTCACATAGCCATGGTGATCGTCTTTAATCTGACTTTATGACTGACTGGTCTGTAATTGCCAGGGATTTCCCTATTCCCCTTCTTGAAAAGAGGAACAACATTTGCCTCCTTCCAATCCTCCGGTACAACTCCAGTAGAGAGTGAGGAGGCAAATATCCTCGCCAGCAGCTTAGCAACCTCCTTTCTCGCTTCTCGGAGCAGCCTAGGATAAATCTGGTCCGGCCCTGGGGACTTATCAATCTTAATGTTTTCTAAAATTTCCAGCACACCAACTTCATCAATCTTGATTTGGTCAAGACTGTATCCCAGCTCCTCAAAGTTTTCAGTTACAACAAGTTCCCTTTCCTTGGTGAAAATAGAAGCAAAAAACCCATTTAGGGCTTCCCCTATCTACTTAGACTCCATGCACAAGTTCCCTCCGCTATCCCTGATCGGTCCTACCTTCTCCCTGACCATTCTCTTATTCCTCATGTATGAGTAAAATGCCTTTGGGTTCTCTTTAATCCTTCTTGCCAAGCCTTTTTACTGCCCCCTCCTGGCTCTCCTCAGTCCATTTCTGAGCTCCATTCCAGCAAGCCTGTAATCCTCTAAAGCTGTGCTAGATCCTTGCTTCCTCCACCTTAAGTAAGCTGCTTTCTTCTTTTTGACGAGAAGTTCCTCTGTTCTCGTCATCCAAGATTCCTTAATCTTACCCCTTCTTACCTGTCTCAGAGGAACAAATTTGTGCATCACTTGCAACAACTGTTCCTTATATAGTCTCCACATGTCTGCTGTGCCCTTTCTGTGGAACAATTGCTCCCAATCTGTACTTCACAACTCCTGTCTGATAGCATCATAATGTGCTTTTCCCCAATTAAATGTCTTCCCTCGGAAACTGCTCCTTTCACTCTCCAAGCCTATGCTAAATTTGAGGCAGTTGTGATCACTTTCACCAAAGTGTTCTCCCACTGCATGATCTGAAACCTGTCCTGACTCGTTGCCAAGCACCAAAGCCAAAATGGCCTCTCCCCGCATCGATCTGTCTACATACTGAGTAAGGAAACCCTCCTGAATACACCTGACAAAAACTGTTCTATCCAAACTTAGGAGGTTCCAGTTGATATTGGGAAAGTTGAAATCACCCATAACAACAACATGTGACTCTGATTCCCACCCCCCTGCCAAACTATTTTAAACTCTCCCGAATCACACGAGGAAATCTCCCACCCAGGACATTTGTACCCCTCCAGTTTAGGTGCAACCCATCCTTCATGTACAGGTCCCACCTTCCCCAGAAGGTATCCCAATGGTCTAGGTATCTGAAGCCCTCCCTCCTGCACCAGCCTCGCAGCCATGTGTTAAGCTGCATTCGCTGACTGTTCCTCATCTCACTATCTCATGGCACCAGTAGCAAACCTGAGATCACTACTCTACTCATCCTGCTCTTCAGCTTCCAACCTAACTCTCTGTAGTCACTCTTCAGATCCTCAATCCCTTTCCTGGCTATATCATTGGTGCCAATACGTACCACGATTTCTGGCTGCTCCCCCTCCCCCTTCAGAATCTTGTAAAACCGATCGGCGACATCCCGGACCCTGGCACCAGGGAGGCAACATACCTTCCAGGAGTCCCATTTCTGAACACAAAATCTCCTGTCAAACCAACTAACTATTGAGTCCTCTACCACTGGCGCTTTTCTATTTTCCCCCATTCCCTTCTGAGCTACAGTGCCAAGCTCAGTGCCAGAGACCTGACAACTGTGGCTTTCCCCTGGTAGGCTGTACCCACCAGCAGTATCCAAAACGGTATACTTATTGCTGAGGGGAATGGGCACAGGGGATGTCTGCTCTGACCGTCGGTTCCCTTTCCTCACCCTGACTGTAACCCAGCTGTCCTTATCCTGTGTCTGGAGAGTGACCACCTCTCTGTACATCCTCTCAATTTCTCCCTCACCTTCCGGATGATCCGTAGTTCATCCAGCTCCAGCTCCAGTTCCCTAACTTGGTTTTCGAGGAGCTGGAGTTGGGTTCACCTCCCGCAGATTTAGTCAGCAGAGAGATGTGGAGTGTCTCTCACCTGCCACATTCTGCAGGTGGAACATGCTACAGTGGCTCAGTGGCTAGCACTGCTGCCTCACAGCACCAGGGTCCCAGGTTCGATTCCAGCCTTGGGCGACTGTGTGGAGTTTGCGCATTCTCCCAGTGTCTGCGTGGGTTTCCTCCAGGTGCTCCAGTTTCCTCCCACAGTCCAAAGATGTACAGGTCAGGTGAATTGGCCATGCTAAATTGCCCATAGTGTTAGGTGCATTAGTCAGGGGTAAATGTAGTGGAATGGGTCTGTGTGGGTTGCTCTTCAGACGAGAGGTATGGACTTGTTGGGCTGAAGGGCATGTTTCCACACTGTAGGGAATCTAATCTAAAAAAAACTGCCCTAACAGCCATATCCCACTATGCTGAAAGCCCACACAGGACTAAACAAAGGAAGAGAATTAAAAAAAATAGAAACCTGAAAACTTACCCGCTGCGATCTCACGCACTTAAAACCTTCCCAGAAGTCCTTCACTCCTCCCTCGCACGTCTCGGCAAATGGAGACCCTGACGCCTAAAGTAAGTGTTTTAAATATTTAGACTCACCTTCCTAGAAGTCCTTTACTCCTCCCTGCAAAATCAAATGCATATCAAAAGCATTCTTCACTTGTGTTCTGAGGAAGGGTCACTGGACCTAAAACGTTAACTCTGATTTCTCTTCACAGATGCTGCCAGACCTGTTGAGCTTTTCTGGGAACTTCTGAATTTTCCTTTTTCACTATACTATCTACTGATACCATTTACTTGTGAGTGGAAGAAATGTATGTACAGCAAAGTAAAAGTGGCTATATAATTACAAATATATTGAACAAGTGTAAACTACTTAATGATTTCAAAAGTCCTGAGTTTAAACTCAAACTATTTTTTGTACTTTCAGTTCATATTTCCTGAGATTGGATTTCTTGCAACAGGCAAGGGCTTCGAAGACTTACTGTTAAATGGTCCAAAGTTCCAAACAAAAATCTCATGTTCAATAGTCCATTCAGGGTTTGTGAAGAAAAATGGATCAATTCCTGAAAATGAATTCTCATCTTAAACAGTAATAAAATTCTTCCTAATGGAATTAAAAAGAAAACAGACCAGAATCACAGAATTATTACACAAAGCAGACAATGAAGACTTGGCCCATCACGTATGGACTGACTTTTTGAATGAATCTTCACAACTTAATATAACTCTCCCACCCTTTTCCCATAATCCTAGACATTGTTTTAAATTATATAATAATTTAACGTTCTCTTGAATGCAAATTTCCAGCCAGTGCACTCCAGACCCAAAATACTCACTGTGGGCGGCACGGTGGCACAGTGGTTAGTACTGCTGCCTCACAGCGCCAGAGACCTGGGTTCAATTCCCGCCTTAGGTGACTGACTGTGTGGAGTTTGCACATTCTCCCCATGTCTGCGTGGGTTTCCTCCGGGTGCTCCGGTTTCCTCCCACAGTCCAAAGATGTGCAGGTCAGGTGAATTGGCCATGCTTAATTGCCCGTAGTGTTAGGTAAGGGGTAAATGTAGGGGTATGGGTGGGTTGCGCTTCGGCGGGTCGGTGTGGACATGTTGGGCCGAAGGGCCTGTTTCCACACTGTAATGTAATCTGTAATCTATTTTCTCTCACATTTCATTTACTCGCTATGTGTAAAGGTTCTCTCTCACATTTAATTTGTTACCTTTGCAAATGATGTTAAATCTGGGTCCTCACATTCTTGATCATTTTAGGAGCTGGAACAATTTTCCCCTACCCAGACCATTCATGATTTTGTAAACTTCAATGAAATATTCTGTGAGATTTCTCATCTTTAAGTAAATTAGTCCAAAGCTTCCAATCCATTCTTCTAATGGAAGCTTTCCATCCTTGGAACCATTCTGAAGGTTAATAAAGCACACAATGTTCTAGATTTCATTAATCATGACAGAGTACATGCGCAGTGAAATTAAGCTGAACCTGTATAAAACACTAGCTATACCTTAGCTGGAATATGTTATACAGTTCTGGGTGCCACATGGTAGGAAGTGTATCAATTCTAACCACTCTCTTTGCCTGTCCTGCTGTCTATTATGACCTATGCACAAACACATCCAGCGCTCTCTGCTCCTGCACACCCTTTAGAGTACAATCCTCTGTTACTTACTGTTTCTTCAAATTTTTTTCCAACCAAAATGTATCATCTCTCATTTTTCCACACTGGACTCCATTTGCACTGTCCACCAATGCCATAACTTATGGCCTTTTGAAGCTCCTGCACTCAGTTTGCAATACTTCCAAGTTTGTATCAACCACAAACCTTGAAATTATCTCTTTTACACCCACATCAGCATCATTAGTAACCTTTCCAAAACTGAACCTAGAGAACTCCACTATAATTCTTCCTCCAGGATGAAAAAGATCCACAACCCATTACTCTGTTTCTGATCACTCACTGAAATTTGTATCTATGTTACTACTATCCATTTTTTTCACTGCCTCTGACCTTCTCAAATCTGTTGTATGATGATGTACTGAATGTCTTTTAAAAATCCTTGTACACCATATCAACAGCATTACTCGCATCAACCCTTTCTGTTGCCTCGTCAGTGAATTCTAGGAAATTAGATAAACATGATTTTCCCTTAAGACATCCATGTGGCCACTCCATAATTAAGCCATATTTGTTCGCATTATCAATAATTGCATTCAAAATTGTTTCTAGAAATGTGTCCACTAGTAAATTCAGTGTGACTAACCTATGTTGATCAAGGGTGTAAGATTTAAAATTCTCTTGTGTTTTGACATCCCCTCACCCCTGCCCAACATCCACACCCTGATCACAAGGAGAGGGAAAATTGAATAAGTCGTATACAATTTCTTTTCTTCCTGCATTCTTTCACTTTATTTCTGGAATTTAACTTGGCCCTGCTGCCTAATAGAATTTATATATCTTCTATTACTAAAAGACTATCATTTTGATTTTCCTTTTGAATGGCAATTAGCCTTGTGGTGTGAGTTACTCTGGCAGTGTATGATGATCTAATATTTTATGGTGAGAAAATTAGATAACATAAATAGGCTAATATTCACTGATAAATGACAGCAAATTAACAAACCACAAGCAAGTACAGAGTCATCTTGACTCAAAACATTAGCTTGCTCTCTCTCCATGAACGCTGCCTGATTCACTGTGGTTTCCAACATTTTTTGTGTTTTTAGCACAAGCAGAGACAAATTGTTCTGAATCGTTCAAGGAGCAGCAATCATGATTGGAGAATTCCCCCGATCTATATTTCTACTGGTATGTTCTGGACCTGGCTGTCCCTGAAATACAGAGCACTGCATCGATTGGGGAACCCATTGGATGGTCATACAGTCAGGAGAAGACAGGGTCTACTCCCTTTTTACATCGCTAGTTGGTGCCTGTGAAGATTGACTTTGAGGAGGTGAATGTTGGTGACTGATTTTGAGAATGTATTTCATAGGATTATGGCTCATCTGAATGTGGCCTCAACTCCACTTTCCTATCAACTCATGATTCACTTTGATTTCTTTGTCAATGAAAAATCTATCAAGTTGGTAGAGAGGCAAAGCCAGTAGGTAAGTGATAGATGGACAGGTTTTATTGAGTAGGTTTGGATAGAATGGGTTGGGGGGCGGGGGTAGATGGGTTAGAGGGGTGAGATGGTTAGGATGTAGGTGGGTAAGTACGAAGTCAAGTTGGGAGGGTTGGGTGGAGACAGTCAAGAGGCCAGGACTGAATTGGAGGTATAATTGGATTGGTCTTGTGGTGGTTTGGCAGGGAAGGGGGGATCTATTGTTGAGTCACGATACCATTTGGACTAGATTTTAACCCATAACATTACCTCTGTGACAATGCAGCGACAAATACATTGAATCTTTTTCAAGTCTCGTCTTCACCTCTATCTTGGAAACATTCAAGAGCAGTGGAATTTGCAAGTTGAATGCTGGAAATTAGAAACAAAATTGAAAACAGAAAGTTTTGGAAAATCTCAGGTTTGGCAATATCTCTGGAGAGAAGTCATAGTTAACATTTCAGGTCCAGTTACCCTTCTTTAGAACTGATGGGAGCTGGAAAAACAAAGAGAGAGAGACAGAAAGAAAGAGAGAGAGAAAAACAGTTAGATCAACAAAGGAGTGATTGAAAGTCAGTCTGGGAGAATGAACGGCTGCAATTAGTAGCTATTGGAAAGTATGGTGCTGGAAAAAAGTGTAGCAGGTCATACAGCATCTGGGGAGCAGGAGAGTCAATGTTTCTGGCATAAACCCTTCATCCTGAAACATTGACTCTCCTGCTCCTCAGATACTGCCTGACCTGCTGTCCTTTTCCCAGGGTTATAGCATCAATCACACAACATCTCAGTCTTTGATTGTTGTAGTTCTCCAGCAAAGCTTAGCACAAACTAGAAGAACAGCATCTAATTTTCCACTTGGAAACTCTGCAGTGTCTGGACTCTGACTCGACAGTATCTGCAGTCCTCACTTTCTCATAGTTGCTATTAGTAACTGACAATAGGTAGTGTATGGTAACAGCCCATATGATGACAGGGTCTGGTGTTTGAGGGTTAGGGTAAGGATATGGCCTCAAACCCTAAAATTGTTGAACTCGATATTAAATCCAGAGACTGCAGAGTTCCCAAGTGGAAAATTAGATGCTGTTCTTCCAGCTTGTGCTAAGCTTTGTTCGAGCACTACAACAATCTAAGACTGAGATGTTGTATGATTGATGCTATAGATGTGGCCAGTTTCTGATCGCCTCTCTATGGAACTGAATCCTGTTGGAAGTAACTAATCTGGAAGACACTGGACTTTGTTTGGTTGACAAGGTTGACCAACTTCCTGTATGGGTAAGAAAAGGCCTTTCAGTTCATGCCTTTATGCCTTTCAAAAAACATTTCCTTTTTCCTCTACATCAAGTTCATGCCTCAATTTGATACTGCCTCAGGAATGTGAACTTTCACTTCAACTGAATGGACATGGATTCTATGAAATTTACATTCATTTTGCACTATTTTTAAAACAAATCCTATTTTGTTCACAATTTCAATAAAACAACATAATTGAAATGAAATGAGAGCATTAGGGCAATTGAAATATATAAATGTGTAATTCATCTCTTATCTCTGTTACTATTAGAATAAATACAGAAAATGCTGGAATATTCAATCAACTGGCAGCAGTGAAGACAGAAATTGTGTTAATTTAAGATCACTTGAGCTCTCAGTGGCATTATTTTGTCCATGCTGGAAACTGTATATGCTAAGTCACAGCTAGCATCTTTCTTAATGTAGGCAAAAGGAATTCTTACCTAAATTGCACATTTTTCAATTGGAAAAATGGAGTCAAGGAGACTGTCAATCATTGCTTCATTCCCATGGTAACATCCTGGCTAATCAGTCTGCTTGTTTGGTCTGACTGACAGTTAACTGTTTGGAATCCATTCTTAAAGGAAGTAATCCAGAATAATCAAGATTTTATGAAGGATAAATCACGTTTGACAAATTTACTAGAGCTCATTGAAAAGGTAACTACAAAAGTAGATAATGGTGATATATAGATGTATTGTAGAAGTCCGGGACTTCCTGAAGACATTTGATAAGATGCTGTACAAAGATAAGATCACATGGCGTTTTGGTAATACTATTAGTTTAGAGAGGGGTTTGAACATAGAATATAGAACATAGAACAATACAGTACAGTCCCTTCAGCCCTCGATGTCATGCCGACCTGTGAACTATTCACAGCTTGTGCCCCTACACTATCCCATCATCATCCATGTGCTTATCTAAGGATTGTTTAAATCTCCCTAATGTGGTTGAGTTGATTACATTAGCAGGTAGGGCATTCCACGCCCGTACCAGTCTCTGCGTAAAGAACCTGCCTCTGACATCTGTCTTAAATCTATCACCCCTCAATTTGTAGTTATGCCCCCTCGTACAAGCTGATGTCATCACACTAGGAAAACGACTTTCACTGTCTACCCTAAGTAATCCTCTGATCATCTTGTATGTCTCTATCAAATCCCCTCTTAGCCTTCTTCTTTCCAATGAGAACAGAGCCAAGTCTCTCAGCCTTTCCTCATAAGACCTTCCCTCCAGACCAGGCAACATACTGGTAAATCTCCTCTGCACCTGCCCGAAATATGGCGACCAGAACTGTACACAATATTCCAAGTGTGGCCGCACTAGCGTTTTGCATAGTTGCAGCATGACAAACTTAATCGCTCTACGAATGAAACCTAACACACTGTATCCCTTCTTAACAGCACTATCAACCTGGGTGGCAACTTTCAGGGATCTAAGTACATGGACTCCAAGATACCTCTGCACATCCACACTACCAAGAATCTTTCCCTTGACCCAGTACTCTGCCTTCCTGTTATTCTTCCCAAAGTGCATCACCTCACATGTTTGGTTAAATAACAGAATGAGAGCTGGGGTAAATGGGTCTTTTAGTAGTTGGCAAGAAGTAACTAATAGCGTGTCATAGGATTCGGTCCAAGGATCCTAATTATTTACAATCTATATTAATGACATGGATATAAGGATAGGAAGTACTATAGCCAAATCTGAAGATGACACTTAAAATTAGTGGAAAAGTAAGTTGCAGTGAAAAAGTCAGAAATTTGCAAATGAATATGAATAGGTTGGGTGAATGGGCCAAAATTTTGGCTGACGAAGCTAAATGTGGATAAGTGCAAAGCTATTTATTTTGGTCAATAAGAAAGGCAACTTATTGTCTAAATGGAGATAAACCTCAGAGTGCTTTGGTGCAGAGGAATCTGGGTGGACTCATGCAGATGCAGCAGATAATAAGGACAGCAAATTGAATGTTGTCATTTATTGCTAAAGGAATAGAGTATAAAAGTGGGGAAGTGTTTCTGCAACTGTATTACACATAGTGAGACCACACCTACAGTACTGCATACAGTTTAGGTCCCTGTACTTGAGGATGGATGTATTTGCATTAGATGTAATTCAGAGAAAGTTCACTCGATACCCAGTTTTTTTTTATGAAGAGAGATTGAATGGTTTAGCCCACTATCCTCTGGGAGTTTAGAAGAATGAGAATCTTATTGAGAAATATGCAATGCTAAAGAGGATTGCCAAGGTAGACTGAGCAGATGTTTTTTTTCCCTGTGGAGTAATCTGAACAAGCGATTATAGTTTTCAGAAGGGGATAACAGATTTAAAATAGAGATGAGGAGAATTACTTCTTTCAATGGTCATGAATCTGTAGAATTCACTATCTGAGAGAACAATGCATACCAGAAAACTGAATAAATTTAGGGAAGAGATAGACACATTTTGAGTTTGTAATGGGTTAGAGAGTTATGGAGAGTGGGCAGAAAAGTGGAGTTGAGGCTGAGAGGAGATCAGCCATGATTGTATCAAATTGTATAACCAGTTTACCATGAGGTACCTTGTCGAACACCTTACTAAAGTCCATATAGATCGCATCTATCTCTCTGCCCTCATCAATCCTCTGTTACTTCTTCAAAAACTCAGTTAAGTTAGTGAGATGAATTCCCATACACAAATTCATGTTGACTATTCCCAATCAGTCCTTGGCTTTCCAAATACATGTAAATCCTGGTGTACACGTATATATGATCATGGCTTATCTGACTATTTCACCACTCTGCCTACACCTAATAACCTTTAAACATCTTATCAAGAATCAATTTGACTCTGCCTTAAAATTATTCAAAGACATTGTTTCCATCACTTTTTAAGGCTTCCGAAGTCTCACAATGCTGTTTTAAATGGGTCACCTCTCATTTTTAAACAATTACCCCATTTTCTAATTTCTCCCATAATAACAAATATCCTGTCCACCTTACCTTCCCAAGAGCAAACACAATTTTGTGTTTCTATAAAGTCACATCTTACTGTTCTAACCTCCTGCAGATATAAGCCTCGACTGTCCAACTTCTCATAATAAGCCAAATCACCCATTCCAGGTATTAGTCTCGTACTTCTTCTCTGAACTGCTCAAATATATATCCTTCCTTAAATAAGAATAGCAATGATTTCCTTCTCCCTCTATTTTGCATAAAGGAAATGCAATTTAAAAAAAAACTTCCGATCTAATGGAAACTTTCTCTAATGCAGAGGATTCAGTGAAACTAAAACCAAGCATTAACTATCTTATGCATCAATTAAGATTGAAGGATGAAGTTAATCAGAATCCAAGGACTTGTCAGCTCATATCTCCAACAATTTACTCGTAGCAGTTTCCTACTGAATGTAGTCTTCTGGAATTCCAGTCTCCCATCCATTTCTGTTTCATTCTATCTAAAATATATGCTTGAAGAGATCACAGATTTTCAGAGACAGTCAGTCAATCAATTTCTTATTGCTTCTTCCATCATTAAATCAATAAATTAAACTTTTTTTTCTGTTCGGGATTGACCTCATTCAACAAGTAGCATTCCCTTTACTAACTGGATTTCTCTCTTTCTGCATGTGGTCATGTATTGGCCTACATTTTGGTCTTTCAAGGAGAAGCAATCTCTTTCTGTGTGCTTCACCTTTTCCGATATCATACTGCTTTAGACAACAAGATAGATGAAAATGGAGCTCTGTCCCTTGCTTTGACTCTGTACTTCAAAGATAGGAATATTAAACAGTCAATCCAACTCTCAGTTCGGATCAGAAATTACTTGAACACTGATATGAAAGCTACCCTGGCAGTTACATTTCTCCTCCTGCTGGGCCGTATGAATGAAACCCATAGATGCTGAAGACACAAATAGCTATCAATGTGCTGAATGGATGGTGTTCCAAAACAATTGCAATTTGTCAGAATAAACAACTTCTCATAATCGGAATACCAAAAGCAGCAACAAATGATCCAAGTCAATATCCTGAAATCAAAGTTCTCCACATTAATTTCCTTTTCAATGTCTGTAAAGTCAATTAATTTTAATAGTTGATCATTCAACCCATTTCCATTTTGAGTGCTTTAGTGAATTACAATTCTGTCTTATTTATCAATACAACAATTACTACGTATTATTAGTTTTCTGAAGAACTTTGAAAGATTTCTATGGGTAGTCTGCACTTTGCTCCCAAACACAAATTTGTAACAACCAATTTTCTTCATGCATGGTGGTTGCCATTATTTTTCATCCATCTGAATAGCAATTTAACCTGTTACTTCATGTATATTACATCAAAAAACTAAGTTACAAGTAGCTTGCTGTGTGCTAGCTGCAATCCATCAACCTTGCTTATATTTTACTGAAGGCCTCTTGGATTTTTCCATTGTTTGTCAATTTCTGTTGCCAGGATTAAGGATACTACTTACATACTGGTTACAATATTCAGATTGAACTTGCTGCCACCTAGTGTTATGGGCATTTACTCCCTAATCCAAATCACTTCTCTATGGACCAAAATTGCATCCATAAATTTGGACCATCACGCTTATGAAACAATATTTTATGTTCTATGATATATCATGGTAGATGCAGAATTATGTTTCCTCATCAATGCTAACTGTATCAGAAGTTAAGGGGTCAATGGCCCTTCAGCCACTATAAAAAATATAGAAGTACCATTATCATTGATGAATTATGATTCAACAGATAGTCAGCAGCAACTTTACAGTCCAAAGCTTTACAAGATTTCCCTTGGGTAATTATAGATTACTATATAGAGAAGACTGGAAACTCAAAAAATAAGGAATCGAATGTCAGTGTCCTTTTTGGTCAATTTCTACCATATCAGTGCAACTCCGGAGTGACTGAAACTAGACCAAGAAATGGATGCAAATCCTGGCCTAAATTAATGAACATTAATTAGCTTTACTAGATTAGGTTAACCAGTTCTACACATGAACACTGGCAATGCAGGGACATGGGTAAGGGGTTACAATAATTGATCTTGGATCAGGAGTTTCCTCACTCTCAATCCGCACTGATCTGCATATCACTTGGTCAGACCAGTATGCCTAACGACCAAAGGCAGATGAGGGTACCACTGAAGAGGTGTGGAGTGCTCTGAGACAAAGATGGGATCTTATTTAGAGAGCCTCCTGAAGTGATAACCTCTTTATTGTCACACCCAAGTACAGAACAATCTTCCACCCCTTCCTCCAGTTCCTTTGAAGCCCATTATTAAGAATAGCACAAATTTCTGAAGGTGAATTTTGGTTGGTTAAAGAGCACATGTTTATTAATACATATAGATCTGAAATTACAACTCAAACCTCACAGAAAAACTTGAATGATGCAGATATTGACTTATAGAATCAGACATAATCATAAGCCCATTTCCCACACTCACTTTAAGGTTATGGCTGGTGTTCCTCTTGTAAAATTCAATGATACATTAAACTCAAACTCAATTCAAGTTGAGCACAATTCATGTACCTGACCTGGATCATCTCTCCACCCTTCAGGCATTCTGCCTGTATTCCTGATGAAGGGCTTTTGCCCGAAACGTCGATTTTACTGCTCCTCGGATGCTGCCTGAACTGCTGTGCTTTTCCAGCACTACTCTAACCTAGACTCTGACCTGGATCAAGTCTTCTGAAGAAGGGCTTATGCCCGAAACGTTGATTCTCCTGTTCCCTGGATGCTGCCTGGCCTGCTGCGCTTCTCCAGCAACACATTTTCAGCTCTGATCTCCAGCATCTGCAGACCTCACTTTCTCCTCTTCTAAAGATGTGCAGCATTACAAATTACTTATTGTCCTCACCAATGAGTACTACTTTCTGAAACTTGGTGAGGAGAATGGGATCAGGTTAAACCCCAACACTCAGGTTGAGAGGCTGTCACACTGTTTAAATCAATCATGCAAATTGGGATAAATTATGTTTTCAGGAAAGCAACTAATATAGAAAGAAAAACACCATTGGGTCTACAAAATGCGGTTGCATTCTTCAGAAGATAAAAGCAGCAAATGACAATCAGGCCCTTGAAGTGAAGGAATGTTCTGACAGGAGAAACTGTTCAGTGACAGCAGTGCAATTGGGTTAGACACAGAAGCTTGGAAGAGAACGGTAAAACAGGCCACAGAAAAATGAGATGAGCTTGTGTAAACGGTAGATTGGCTGCAACTGAATTAATAACTAAACGCATGAATGAAATCAGTTGGCATTTTGTCAAGTTGCAGTCTACTTTAAATTCTTGCTCTACCAACAGTATTATAGCTTTGTTTCAATGTTCACAAATTTTAGTAATTGCTTTCAGCAGACAGTGACTTCCATTAAAACGAGTCTTTTGTTAGAAAGGGCCAATACATATGCCTAATAGTGCTGGACTTGATTTAATCTTCAATTCTTCATACACAAATGCCACAGAATATCAAAAGAAAATGTTTCACAGCAAGCAGAGATCAATTGTCCAGGTTTACCAATGCATCTCTACCATATTTGGCACATCACTGTCATGTTGGCCTGAGGCCAAATACTGAAACAATGCCTCGCAGCATTGCATCTGTAATGAGGGGTTTCCTTGGCAGCAAACACACAGTGCTAAAATTTGATTGCCCTCGAGAATGGGCATGGGTATTGCAATGAACCATTTCAAATAATGCAGGCAGCAGGCAGACTTAATGCTGCCTGCTAGCTTAAATGATTATCCTAGTATGGCAATACCTGTACTCAGTACTTGCACACCATCGCAGAGCTGTTCAGTTTCTGTGAGTCAAACACCACTTAAATCTAACCATCATTCCTTAAAGTCAGCTTGCAAAGACAATTTATGTTCAACCATTTGAAGCAACGGGGAAAGACTCTGTGCTTGACCCTTGTTAGATCTCATATTTTCAAATGAGAGTCCAAGTCCAGAGGTAGGTGTCAGGTAACCCTTATTGCGATCTGCAGCTTCATTTCTCAGAGCAATAAGACACACAAAAACTTCAAATTGTCTTAAATTATACAGTTTAAAATTACAGCGCACATATTCCCCTTTGATTACTGTCAGTCAGCGGTGCTGAGTTATTCCTCTGTAACTGGCTGTCTGGTACAGCAGCTTACACAGCTCAAGTTTGTGTCAGCAATTTCAGTGTATTTCCAATTAAGCTAATCACATCACTGAACAACAAAGAGATGGACAGGCTTGTGGTCCACCCCGATCTTTCATGATGCTTTCCCAGAATTTATCTTCCTTCTTGATGCTTTTCAAAATGGATACTATATTCAAGTAATATTTGCCAGCTACACCATATTACCTGTAGACAAGTAAGAGGCTGGAAGAACACAGCAAACCAGGCAGCATCAGGAGGTGGAGAGGTTGATGTTTCGAGTGTAACCTTCTTCAGGACCATATTAACTGCCAATTAATTGGGTACTTGCCCATCACTTCAGGAACTTTTAAATTCCTCATGAGAGGGAATACAAAAGAATATTAACTATAGATCACTTCCAACAAAGTTGTATGGTTTCATCTAATGGTAGAATTCTTTAGCTAACAGGTTGTGCCTTAATGTGCTCATTCAATCTACACTCCAATATCTGCTAATCTCTGTATCTATTCCTCCTTGTAATGATAAGGGGGGCTGCTTTTACTGTCTGCAACTGGTTTAAATCTTTTCCCCTAATGCTTTTAGTGGCTTTCTTTTGTACACATGTGGATCTACAACTACTTCAGAATCTGTGATAATCTGAAGAATCTGAACTAAAACCTACTCTTAATATTGTAACAGACTGATTAATTAATTCAAGAGAAACAGCGAGTTAGTGTGAAATATTGTTATGTAAGTAGCTGCAGCTGCAGCTGCACATTTTATTTTAAATCGAGTTCCATGGCTCCCAGCGATGTCCTGTTGCATTAGCCATGAGCAGCTGTCAGCCATTTTATGTTGCTCAGTCACAGGCGGCCCAGCAATCCTTAAAACATGATGAAGATGGTGCAGCAGTAAACTTTCTGGTTTTTTGGTGCAGCACTCCAGCTTCAGGATTTTGATTGGAGGTGGGGAATGTTTTCTCCCCACTGGGGTCAACAGGGACTCAAGACAAGCAGTTGAATGAAATGAGGTCAGAGAGTCATAAAGGTCGATACCAGCAGTCTGACCTTGAAGACTTGGAAACATTGCAAAAACAGGTAGTTTCAACAACTGGTTAAAGCCACCAGATCTCCATCAGTCACCTGCCAGGATTCTCTTTCAGTCACTGATACTTCCACATCCTAACACACAAAGCATTGCTGCAAGATTCATGTCCACATCATGTTGCATGCATATACACATATACCCGGTTTTAAACAGTCATGATTAACATTGTTAACTACTTACTAATTAAACAAATCACTATCAATTTATTTGTTTACAGTACTAGCTCAAGAGTAGACAACCAAAATTATTGTTACCCATTTTTATTGTCAACACATTAAAAAAGGATCCTGGACAGAGGAATCTGTATCTGAAACAGAGTGTAGTGAATATTTGGAACTCTCTCCCCTAGAGAGTTGTGGAGACTAGATCACTGAAAGTTTTGAAATGGGAGATACATAGATTTTTTAAATATTCAGGTCTTGAAGGCTATGATGAGCTGGCATGAAAGGGAAGCTGAGGCTAGGGACTGAGCAGCCATAATGTAGTTGAGAAGTGAGGCAGGTCTGAGTGTCCAAAAGATCCACACCCACTCCTAGTTCTTCTCTTATGAATTTGATGAACAGCGTTTGAGTAGAGATTTGATCCACTGTTCGAGATTTGCAACTGTTTGTGTATATATGCACAGAGTCTTCCAGAAGGCTTTTGACACACAAATCAACACATGCGAAGAACAAGAAAAAGAAAAGTTCCTATGGCAAAAGTCTATCTGCTCTCTGAAGATTACTCATGCAAAGTAACTGTATTGGAAGACATGAAACAGAATTGAGTGTGTGGATTGACAAACAATTGTATTAACTTGATGACTATTAAGGAAAGGCTAAAAGTTGTTCAAAAACCTGAAAGTACGAGAGGGCAGGAGTTCTAATGACCACTGAAAATTTATTGCAAGTCCTGGTTAGTTCAACAGATTCAAGAAACTCCATAACCTCTCGCCCACCATTGAAGATACAAAGGCAGCCTGTAATTATTAATGATCTTGCTGACCAGGAGCAAGTTCTATCAGCTCTATGAAGAGAAAAATGCAGCATCAAAAATCAGCAAAAAAAACACTTACAACACATGTCACAGTCTTAAACCTCAAAGAACAATGAAGATTTTCAAAAAGAATAATCTTTCTGTGGAAAGATGTTAAAGGTCAATGAGATTAACAGTTCATTGCTGCTAAGAGGTAGTTATACTAAAAAAAGCAAAAGCGTTAAGTGCAAAAATCCATTTGAGCTTTGTTCAAACCTACAAACCTTAAAACCAAATCAAATGCATAAATAGGACATTGATGGGTAGTGCATGTTTTTTGTCAACATTAAATACAAGTGTAATTCATGGTTATGTTAAGTATTGAAGCATTATGTGGTATTGGGAACATATCCCTGACACTGCACATATTTAAATAGAAAAGCATGCATTTGTGTTTGTAGTTTTGATTGCAATGACGGTTTCCAGGAATGTATTATTTAAAATGGGTCGTCCTGATTCACAGGATCACAGAATTGCTATGGCACCATTTGGCCTATCAAACCTGCACTAGCTCTTCAAACAAAAATAAACCTGACATAGTTTTAGTTTTTTTTCTTTCATGGGACATGAGCAGCGCTGGCTGACCAGCATTTATTGTCCATCCCTAGTTGTCCTTGAGATGGTAGAAGGAATTCCAGGATATTGATTAACAACAGGGAAAAACTGGCAATATATTTCCAAATCACAATGGTATGTGAGTTGGAGGGAAACTTGAAGGTGGCTGTGTTCCCATGTATCTGCTGCCCTCGTCCTTCTAGATGGAAGTAGTTGTGGGCTTGGAAGGTGCTATCTGAGGATCTTTAGTGAATTTCTGCAATGCAACTTTAGAGATAGTACACATTGCTGCTATTAAGCATCAGTAGTGGAGGGAGTGGATGCTTGCGGGTGTTATGCCAATCAAAGTTGTCTGCATTGTCCTGAATGGCATCAAGCTTCTTGAGTATTGTTGGAGTCATTGCTTGTGGATGTGGTGAATATTCCATCACACTCCTGACTTGTGCCTTGTAGATGGAAGATAGGTTTTGGAGAATCGGGAGGTGAGTTACACACTGCAGTCCTAGTCTCTGTGTTGTTGGATCCAGTGATTTTGTGGTGAGTTCAGTTGGATTTTAGTCAATGGTACCCAAGGATGTTGATAACAGGAGATCAGTGATAGTAATGCCATTGAATGCCAAGTGGCTAGTTTGCCTCTTATTGCAGATGGTCATTGCCTGACATTTGTGTGGCATGAATGTTACTTGCTCCTTGTCAGTCCAAGCTTGGATAATGTCCAGATCTTGTTGAATTTGAACATAGATAGCTTCAGTATTTGAGAAGTTATGAATGGTGCTGAACATTTTATAATCATTGGTGAACTTTCCCACTTCTGACCTTATGATGAAGAGAAGGTCATTGATGAAGCAGCTAAAGATGGCTCATCCTAGGACACTACCCTGAAGAACTCCTGCAGAGATATACTGCTGAGATGACTGTCTCCAACAATCATGACTATCTTATGTGCCAGGTATGACTCCAAATGGCAGAGAGTTTGTCCCGATATCTATTAATTCCAGTTTTTATAGGGCTCATTGAGGCCATACACTGTCAAATGCAACCTTGATGTAAAGGGTTGGCACTCTCACCTCACCGGTGGAATTCAGCCCTTTTGACCATGTTAGGATCAAGGCTGTAATGAGGTCAGGAGCCGAGTGGTCCTTGTGGAACCCAAACTGGGTGTCACTGAGCAGGTAATTGTTGAGCAGGTGCTGTTTGATAGCACTGTTCATGACACCTTCCTTTACTTTACTGATGATCAAGAATAGAACGATGGAGTGGTAATTTGCCTGCTTGAATTTATCCGATCCATTCTAAAAAGAAATGTAGAATATACTTTGGCAATTTTCCACAATGTTGAGTAGATGGCAATGTTGCAAATTGCTGGAACAGCTTAGCCAGCAGAGCAGCATGTTCTGGAGCACAAGTCTTCGGTGCTATTGTCTGAATGAAATTAGGGCCCATAGCACAATCCAGTGCCTTTATCTGTTTCTTGATATCAGAAGGAGTGAATCAAATTGGCTGTGGACTGGTATCTATGCCAACCTCCTGTCTGCACTGTCAGCTATTCAAACGTAATAGCCAAAATCAAATATATTGATACGCCATTTTCTCCTGCAAGGCAGATGGTGGACAATAGAGAGATCAGGAACTAATTGAAAGAGGACAGACATGGTTGGCTGCAGATCTTTGCCTCCATTGAGGTGATAATATTTCTTATCACTGAAGTAGCCACCTCCAAAATAGTAATTGATGATAAGGTTAAGGCCATAAGATAAAACATATGGTCTTAGCTCAACTCCTGTCACATAGCGCACATTTCTTTCACCCAACAAGCCTGACTGGGGAATGGGGGAATTGGGCAGACGTGAGGACTGCAGATGCTGGAAACCAGAGTTTAGAGTAGAGTGGTGCTGGAAACGCACAGCAGGTCAGGCAGTATCTGAGGAGTAGGAAAATCAATGTTTCGGGTAAAAGCCCTTCATCAGGAATGGGGAGATTGGGTTGTGTGTGGGGCATGAGATGAGGTGTAGAATAATCTCAGAGGAATAAAGGCAGTAGAAAACAAAATGAAATAGTTGAAAACAAATGTATTATACCTCCATTATAGGGCACAAAAGACCAGTTGAATTTGTATTCCCCATTTGCCACTTTTACCATTTTGTCCTCTGGGTTGGGGGACAGAGGGGGTTGGAGACTGTGTAAGGGTGGCATGGCAATGAGCAAGGAACCATGCAAATGACACAACCCAATGCTCTGTTTTTTGCCTTATACAGTCAACATGGGTCATATTATTTAAACATGTGCTGCTCATTCCCTTGGAAACTGTCCATGTCAACCATAATATTATGAGGCGTAATGTCCAGGTCAAATAGGCTTTTTAAGAAACATAAGTACCAATTGTCCTGTCATCATTCATTACAATATGGCCACTGGGCTGGTAAATTCAGTACCCATCTACCTGACAGATGATAAGAGTGATGAGGAATGTGGTGGGCTAGTCACAAAAACACACCCGATTGGGGCATTTATGTTCTAACCTACAATCATATGTCACAAGCAAGCTGCTAATGGTATCAGCAGGTGCACAACTCTATCCCTATCCTTTCAAACTTTTGAGAGCTGTCACGTGCCAAAGCAGCAGTGCAGAAGCATGACATCCAAGAATAGAAGGATACTGGCATTAAAAAAATGTCATTACTCCTGCTCATGCTTAACTCCTATCACATACACTGGCATGAGACATAGTTTAGAAGTTTAGGGTGTAGGTTTGCTTGCTGAGCTGTGGGTTTGATATCCAGACATTTCATTACCTGGCTAGGCAACATCATCAGTGGCGACCTTCAAGTGAAGTGAAGCTGTTGTCTTCTGCTTTCCATTTATATCTTTCTGCTGGATGGGGTTCCTGGGGTTTGTGGTGATGTCATTTCCTATTCATTTTCTGAAGCGTTGATAGATGGCATCTAGATCTATGTGTTTGTTTATGGCGTTGTGGTTGGAGTGCCAGGCCTCCATGAATTCTCTGGCATGCCTTTGCTTAGCCTGTCCCAGGAGAGATATGTTGTCCCAGCCGAAATGGTGGCTTTTTTCATCTGTGTGTAGGGCTACAAGGGAGAGAGGGTCGTGTCTTTTTGTGGCTAGCTGGTGTTTGTGTGTCCTGGTGGCTAACTTTCTTCCTGTTTGTCCTACGTAGTGTTTGTGGCAGTCCTTGCATGGAATTTTGTAGATGATGTTGGTTTTGTCCATGGGATGTACTGGGTCTTTTAAGTTTGTTAGTTTTTGTTTGAGAGTGTTGGTGGGTTTGTGTGCTACTAGGATTCCGAGGGGTCTTAGTAGTCTGGCTGTCATTTCTGAAACTTCTTTGATGTGTGGTAAGGTGGTTAGGGTTTCTGGCTGTGTTTGGTCTGCTTGTCGTAGTTTGTTCTTGAGAATCTGCGCACTGTATTTTTTTGAGTATCCGTTCTTCTTGAATACGTTGTATAGGTGGTTCGCCTGGGTTTTCCGAAGTTCATCTGTGCTGCAGTGTGTGGTGGCTCATTGGAGTAGTGTTCTGATACAGCTTTGTTTGTGTGTGTTAGGATGGTTGCTGGTGTAGTTAAGTATTTGGTCAGTGTTTGTCGGTTTTCTGTATACACAGGTTTGTAGTTCTCCGTAGTCCTTTCTTTCGACTGTGACATCCAGGGATGCGAGTTTGTTGTCAGTTTCTTCCTCCTTGGTGAACTTTATGCCTGTGAGGGTGTTGTTGATGATGTTAAATGTCTCTTCTATCTTGTTTCATTTTGTGATGACAAATGTGTCATCTACGTAGCGGACCCAGATTTTTGGTTTGATGTTGGTAGGGCTGTTTGTTCTAGTCTTTGCATTACTGCTTTTGCTATGAATCCTGATAGCGGAGATCCCATGGGTGTGCCGTTGGTTTGTTTGTAGACTATGTTGTTGAAAGTGAAGTGGGTGGAGAGGCACAGGTCCACTAGCTTTAATAACCTCCTTCCACCTATCACATTCCCAACGCCCCTCCCCCAAATCCCTCTTCCCTACCTTTTATCTTAGGTTGCTTGGCACACCTTCCTCATTCCTGAAGTAGGACTAATGCCCGAAACGTCGATTCTCCTACTCCTTAGATGCTACCTCACCTGCTGCGCTTTTCCAGCAACACATTTTTGAGCTCTGATCTCCAGCATCTGCAGTCCTCACTTTCTCCTAGATGATTTCTACCTGTGCAGTTCATTCCCTCAGTGATGTTTTTTGATAAAAGCTGATACACTAAACCTCTTTTGCGTATAATTCTGTATCATTGAACAATAGAACAATTGATAAATCCTTAACTTTTATTTGAAAATATTTTGGCAATTGCAGAAAGACATTGTATCCTTCCAATATTGAGACTTCAACAGACACAAAGTTTAATTTTCACTCACCTCAATTTTCAAGTTCATAACGATGCAGATAATTAATTCTGTTTTATTCTCCAACACTTCACTGATGTTCATTGTTAGTGAGATATTTGGGCCTTGTTTTGACAAAGTAAACAGACAGCATGAAATAATGTACTTCTACTGATGTGATAATATTCAATTGAGGAACAAAGGGCAATTTGCTGAGACAGTTCCTGTATAGTAACAGGGTCTTCAGGAGATTGAATTTTATCCTGCCTTCTCATGTTGCATAAGCATAACAAAAATAAATATCTTGGCATCCTTTGCGTTAGTGATGTCCAAACTTAGCGATGTCTCTCATTATGATTATGCCACATTTATGACCAATGTTTATTTTGCCAGAGAGTTCTGCACTCATTACCAATTAAACAATAATCAACATCAAGTCAGTAATTTGTGATGCTGAGATAAAGGGTTTGCGAACGAGAATTAACTGTTTGGCATTAATCCTAACACCAATCTTTGCAACTAGTGATTTGGATGAACACATTTGATTCTGAATATACTTTTTAAAATATCTTCTTTAAAATACAGGTCCATATATTAGAACATAGAACAGTACAACACAATACAGACCCTTCAGCCCTTGATGTTTTGCAGCCTTTTATCCGACTCTAAGATCAGACTAACCTAGATACCCTTTATGGTACTATCATCCATGTGCCTATCCAAGATTGCTTAAATCCTAATGTATCTGACTCTCCTACCACTGCTGGCAGATCATTCTTCATATCCACCATGTATTACTTTGGGACAGTTGCCATTCACAATGAAACTTTACCCTTAGTTATTTAAAGACATGGGATCAGGCAAACAATCCAAATTGGCATTAAAATGGATGGCAGTATGAGGAATGGCTGGGAGCTGGATTAATGAGGATGGAAAAGGAAAAGGTAAAGTCACTAGAGCAATGAGCTGCTCTCTCATTAGAAATTAATGGAAATTTTTTAATCTGAGGGTCACCAAATCTCATGTGAGGGAAGAGATTTTGAAGGAAAATCCTTCATGGCAACCTTAGCCAGTGCGAAGATTGAACCATGCTGATGGCATTAATCTGCATTGCAAATCAGCCATCCAACTAATTGAGCTAACCAATTTTTTGGAATGAGTGTAAAATGATTCTGGAAAGCAAGAAGTGCGGTGTCTCTTGACTTTCCACCACCAAGTTATTTTACCAGCCCTGGTCAAGATGATGGATGGACACACCCCTCACCCAAGAGGCCAGTTGAGCTAATTAAGAGACCAATGAAGGACTGCCTCCTGTTATCACTAGCATTTTATCAGCAGGAAGTGCCTGTCATGATGTGGGAAAACTGTCAGGTAAACATTGGCAGTCTCCCAGCAGGCTCTGGCTGGAGAGGAGCCTTCCTATTTAACTCTTTGTCCCATGCAGATGTCCTCACAGAAATTGGCTTTACCAACCAACCCCCAACCTTCTCACAGCTGCAGTGACATTTTGATTATAATATTTTTTAAACTTCCAAATTTTCATTTGAATACTTGTGACTTTTATGGATTGAACGGTTATAAAGAGGAATAACAGTGACTTCAAAATGGTTGAAGAGATCATGTGACAGGTTGAGCCAAGCTCCAAGAAACCAGAGTAGAAGAAATGAAATGAACTCTTTTATCAAAAGAGATGGAATCTATTCAGATGTGAGATACTCATCCCTGTGATAAATTTATATCTGTATACAGGTCCTTCTGCTATAACATGGCAATTGTGTTTCTCTATAACCTTGCACAATAGAAAATCAAGCTATGGAAAACTACTGTCGAAAATTGCACAATAGAAGATTGCTCATAGAAAATCGCTATACCCGTTCAGTAGAATGTTCACATTATCCAATGTCCACAACTCATCAATTCTGTTATAGCTGACGAAACACACATTGTAGCAGAACAACCTATAGATAGATAGATGTAAAACACCCTTGCACTTAGCCATGCTTGGAAATAATATCTCCAGACATGGGAATATACAAATGAGCTTCATTTCAAGCAACTGCTTTGGCAGAGTATTGAAAATGAATTTTTAATCAGTGGAGCTGGTAAAAGTTCTTCCTCTCTCTTCTCACACAGGAAAGACAAATCAACTGTTGACAACATAAAGTGGAGAAACATGAAGAAACATGCCACTGATCCAAGATAACATTAACCAACTGCAGTCTCAGGTTAAATATCAAACTGGGAGGAAGTGAGGACTGCAGATGCTGGAGATCACAGTCAAAGGATTCCTGATGAAGGGCTTATGCTCAAGACATCAATTTTCCTGCTCCTCGGATGCTGCCTGACTGGCTGTGTTTTTCCAACATCACAGTCTTTGATTTCCAACATCACAGTCAAGGACACCCTAAGAACTTTAAATCTGCATATCTTTTAATCTTGATTTTTGTACTTAACACTGTCCCCTTTTTAACTTTATACCTATATTTGTATGTGCATTTCATGTCACACCTTTACTTGCTAACTCCAAGAAAAATGACGTATTCATTTTTCCTTGCACACAAGAAAACTTATAATTGACTTCTTATTTTGTTCTGGTGAACTTATTAATTGAATTTTAGTTGAAATGAAGTACATATATTATATTAAAAAATCTTTCTTGCTGTCAGCTCAGGAGGCTGTTAATAAAAAAGGAGAGTCAATTCACTCCTCCAAGACTGGTTATAATAACCTAACATCGCAGTACTACACTGCTCCCATATTATTAGAAGAATACATTTTTTTTCATTATGTTCTGTTCAGTGCAGTGCAGTACAGTACAGTCTCATCAATGCTACCATTTTGGTGTGACTGAGATTGAAATATTTATAACAAATTATGTTTAAGTATCATTTATTTTAGCATTTGGATTTGTGCAGTGGAATATGTATTTTACTCTGCATATCTGAAGTGGCTGATAATTAGTTTCTAATTATTACTGTAGCCACGGTGATAACTTTAATAAAAAAAGACTGGAAGTGATTGTTCTTGGGGACAAATAGGAATTTCTTACATTGTTCAGCTGTTAAAAGTCCTCCCTAAGAAAACAGTTGCTTATTAGCTTTCAGTTTAGAAGTCAGATTAACCTTTTTTTATTGGATGAAACACTGATAACTTGAAAAATCAAACTCTCTCAGGATAGTTTGCTGGAGTTGAATCTGTAAAACTATTGTTCCTGAATGAGGGAGAAGTTTAAATCTTTTGAGAAATAATTATGCATTGCAAAACATTTAATTTTAAAGCTCCAGACCAGAAATGTTTAATTGAAATCCCCGAAGTGATATTTCAAGCTAAGAAAGTATATGCTCAGTTTTATGAAGGCTTGAAGAAGAGGCAATCAGATTCCTCATGCATGGAATTGAACTCAGACAAGTCAAACCCTGTTTACGATAGGACAGAAATTCTGACTGTACTCAATCACCAAGGAGAAGAGTGCTGTTGAGATTAATGGGATTGAAATTTACTGTGTTTTGAAATATTTAAAATTTATTCCATGTAAATTGTTTGATTAATTTTATTTTCATTTTCATTTTATTTGAATAATAAACTCCAGTTATTGTTAATTCCAGATTTGCAGCATTGAATACTTAAGTTTCAGTTAGAGGCCACCATGTTAAACTCAACATGGTTGAGTTTGGGGTCCACTTGTACAACAATAACATCAGCTCGGACCACAATAGTGCTCCTAAAAAAGATAGTTGAATTGCTACCACTCCATCTGGTGCATGCTGCTGTACTTAATAGATTTGGCTGTGAACAATTGCTCCTGATAAAACACAGCCCCATATTGCACTGACAGTCAAATTAAGATTACAAACCCCATCCCTGCCCTCTCCTGCTTTACTGCCCATCAGCAGGACCTCACTAATAATATTCAACCACAATTCTATCACCATAAGCAATGAGCATTTTGCAACATTGTATGTGCAAACAGAGTTGCATAGAGAAAGGTGAATTTACGTATCAGCTTTCATGTTGCAGCAAAAACAGATGGTTCAACAGAGATATTGAAATGTAAACTGAGACTGACACCAAGCATCTCAAAGCAGATTGCACTGAAGATCTCCTTGTGAGCAGACTGCAGTGCAAGTATCATCTTCCGGTGTTTGAGTGATGGCATACTTACAGCTTTGTTGCTATGGTCTGTTGAAATGAGAAATATTAAATGAAAATCATTAAACACTTGAATGCCCTTCCCAGGGATAACATATTATTTATGCCAGATAATTAATTTATCATGTACACACATTTCCCCAATGATTTGGTATGAATCCACGTCATGGTTTGGAACCCAGATAGTTTGATTAGATTTACAGAGTCAGAGAAAGCCATATCTGCATATCTCTCCCTTCCCCCCACCCCAGTGGGACTGTCTGTTCTTTCCAGTCTGGCAATCAGACTCACCATTATTCTGCAGTTCTCACATTCTAATCACTTAATCTGAACTATCAACGACGTTCTTCCCTAGCATTCTACACTCCATCCCAACTCTTCAACCCCTCACCAAATATGGCAAAAATGCTGCCCCCTTCATGCATCAGGTCAGCTCTGAAGAAGATCCATCTCGACTCTAAATGTTAGCTTACTCTATTTACGTGGATGCTGCCTGACCCGCTGTGATCATCAACATTTGTTGTTTTCAGTACAGACTTGAGCATCAATAGTGATTTGCTCTTGCAAATCTGAAGTTGGTTCAAAAACAATTCACTCCGGTTTGAACGAGGTGCATTTTCAGCATACTCTCAAACTGTCAGTACCTACAATGTGAATTTGAATGGGCTATTAATCGGATCATTCTATACAGCATGAATCTCCAAGTATAAAAATGGAACACAGAACAACATTGGCATTTAACAAAGCTCAACATATTAGTTTATGACGAATATCTTAAGTATATTTGGCAAGAGAGTGCTATTCATTTTCATTGAGTCTATAAAGGAACAGCTGACTAATTAATATTACTTATCAATAAATTGTTTAAGACGTTAAACTGCCAATGGTATCAACACATTGGAATTTAGAAATCACAGATGAGTTTATGAGAACCGTTTACATTGATTATTGCTCAGCTCATCTCTCTTAGTAGTGATACGCTCCAGTTTCAAAAACTCAAAAAACAACGCTCTCTTCAGATTGCACTTAATTGTGCAACACAGGCTGAATTCACCTCCTGTTGGTGAACTTGCAGTGCAGCAAAACAAAATCCCAACTAACATGAAACTGCCATTGACTTGCTATTAAATGCTCCACGGCAGCATACTTTCAGTACAGACTGGATTTGGAGCAGTGATACTGCTCCTAATAGATTTGTTTCTAAAAGGCAAAAGAAATACAATTCTAACCAGATGGCCTTTAAAAGGTTGAGTTCTGTTACAGGAGTGCATCACTTACTACACAAAATGACAAAGGATAACAGCAATGCCAGAAGCAGCAACCACTGGGTATTTAGCAGCCAAAATGGCTCTAAGATATTCTGCAGATATGCCTGAATGAAATGAAAGTCTTAACAGGCTGCAATAAGTGGGTGATCTAAATTATTTTTAAGCAAGTTGTTTGGTGTTGTCATCACAGCCTGCACACTCAGAGACTGTGACATAATGCTAATGCAGGAAAACGCTCAGTAAGTGAACTGTTTCAGCGTTTTGAGAGTTCAGTCCAAAATAAAAGAATGGAACAGGAGGCAGCTTCACAGCCAAAGACTTGTTGAAGGAGAAAAAAAGACTTAATATAAGTTTTTAATTTCTCATAAACTTTTGATTCTGAAGGAAACAAAGAAAATTTCTAATTGCTTTAAAACGTAGGAGGTATCTTTTTTTTAAATGAAGAGAAAATGTCAGCAAATAACTTAAGAGTTTGTACAACATGTAAAAAGTTAATTCTAATTTTTGGAGAAGAAATATTCATCCATATAACCTGGTAATTCTTGACCTAGTAGTAGTACCAACAGAAGCAAGTTAAACTAGAGATGCTGCGTATATCATAAAGAAAACTGACAAAGACAGAAAAAAAGAAGTACACACTTGGGAGGACTCTAAGTAGAAGCTGCTACCTGGTTAGAACAGACCAAGGCTTTAAAAGAAATGAGGACAATACAAAGTAATTTCCTATCTCCATTAGAGAAAAGATTCTTCACTTCAACTGAAAAGACAGACGTACTAACATCAAAGTTCTTGAAGTATGGAGACCGTGATCATCCAAAGCCAACTGTGCTGGGCAAAGTCACAGGTTTACAATGCCAGCGTTCAGACTACCAAAGCAAATTGCAATCATCCAGCTCAAGAAGGCAATTGAATAAGAAGAGGGCAAAGGAAGGACTTCAAAGACTCCCTGAAGGGTTCCATCCAGAAATGCAGCACAGATGTCAATGCCTGGGGGAACCCTCGTTGAGAAAAGACTGACTTGGTGGAAACCCCATGTGTGATGGGATACAATTCTTCGAGAACATTCATTGTCAAGCGGATGTATGGAAAAAGAACCAGGGAAAGGAATGCCAAAGATCACTTCCACTTCCCAAATCTGCGGTCGGAGATAAATCTGTAGGGTCGACCACAAAGAACCTACAGAACTTGATCAGTGACATGGAATTTCTTAGGTGGACTTCATACGCCTCATATATCTCTAATATAGAGGAACGTCGCATTTGATTATCTGAATATTGGATTATCTGGCAAGATCACAAGGTCCTGATGCTTGGCGAAACAATGTTATCCAGAATTTGATTAACTGAACGAAATAACTCCCGCCCATGTCCTTTGCATAATTGAGGCACCTCTTTAGAGTGTCATTGGAGTGTGGTGAAGAGACCACAGGCCCAAAATTGGACATTTTAAATGGATCCTAAGCCAGAGAAATTAGGTCTGACAGAACATTGGCCAAATTAAAATAAACAGCAGCCATGGGCTACAGAGTAGAAACCACTGTTTAAAGAGGTCACAAAGTTTTATACCAAACTAGTTGCTACTAGTCTGAGCAAAGATGTTCTGATATCTTGATGGCCCCTGAGGATGTGCACTTGACACCACTTGATATGATAAAAGTAAATGGTGTTGGCATGACTCCATTGGATGATTTGAGTCCAGCCCGTGAACCCATTGGCCAAAGGCCACAGAACATTCTGCACAGTCAGAAGTAAGGGGGGAAATGCCACACTTATCAATGAAGACGCAACCTGCCTAAATAGCAAAATTAGTGACAGTGAGCGTGAGCATTCTCAGATGAATAAAGCAAGATACAGAATAAATATTGTGGGAAGTTGAAATATGATGATAGTCTTAATTAAGGGTTTAATAAGAAATATTTCATTAGTAAAATTGATTTGAACTGATTCTGTGTCCCTCTGTTCACCTCTACGACAAGAGTGCTTGGGTAAAGTGTTTGTTCTGCATAAAATGTCCAAAGCAGATGCACTTGTCATCCGTGCTATTCCTCGTGCAATGAATAGTTCATACCAACCATGAATAGCTTGTTAACTTATGTTTAATTTGTACACTCTTGAAATAAAAATCTGTCAGAAAGATTAAACTTAACCACTAATTGTGTCATTTGGAGTGTTGTTTGGCAAATTTGGCTATTCTAGTTTAGAGATCCCTATGTAAATCATAACATTCAAACCTTAAATATCAAATGGGAGTAGAAAATTGAGTATTTAATTACATTTGAGGGTGTCAAATCAACTAAGTGGAGGACATTAACATTATGAGAATATGAATTGCAATAAATAAATCTGTTGTCACAAATAATGAATACATGAATAATCAGTAATTACAAATTAATTTAATTCCAATCTAATGCAATTAATTAATACTAGACCACAAGCATTTTTAATAGCATTAGAGATAAATTAGTGCTAATAAAGTAAGCAAAGTAAACAAAGATCAGATATGATAGCACAAGTAGTGTGTGAAGCAGAATTGTTCCCACTTTACATGTCTCAGATCCACACCCTTCCCACCTGCAACTTTATGGACTGTGGCACAATTTCAAACACCAATAAGGAATTTATTTTCTGACACATTGCAGATTGGACTTCTGTAGGAAAAATTCTCCATAGGAGAGACCTCTTACCTTTAATTAGACCCCCAAACTATTTTATCACTCTGGAGAGGGGAAGCCAGGATGCAATTGGACCTTGGTCTCAAGCTGGCCACAGAAGTACCAATTTGCTGAGGTGGGTTCATTATAAGGCATGCCATATTCTTTGGGACATCAGCACAGTTGTGTTAAAAGGTTGTTACACCATTCAGTCTTCAGTCCCTTTCCCCCCATCCTATGCCGCTTCGAAACCTGCATGATTTTTAATTAAGAACCCTTTGATGACTCTATGACTCCACGTGGTCTTCGCAAGTGCTTCTGCCTCATCCATAAATTCTACACTGTCAGCTAAGGCATTGAAATAGTATAAAAAATACAGATTGGATTAAATGCAGCTGAATTTCAAATATCCCAGGAGACACAGCTTGTCCACATAGGTGATCTACACCCACTTACTTCCCCCATTTGCATGGGATCTGTTGAAAATGGCAAGGTTGGGGCATGGAGATGGTGGAGACAGATGAACATTTGCAACTGGGTCCCACCCACCATTTTTAAAGGTTTGCTCAGAGAATTTGACTTGGTGAAAATCCAAGACGTACAATCTTATACAACAATTCAATGAGCTGGGCTGTATGTGAGACTCTCTCACAGATAATGGAGAGCAAGGTATTTCCTCTAGAATAGCCATTTCTTAGAAATGCATAGGTCGTGGAAGAGAAAAGTGAATACCTTTCAGTCAGCAGTGTAGCTAAAACTTGGATAAGGGAGATACGGAGTACTGCAGTTACTGGCCTAATCCTACAGACGTTAATTACTAGTTGGGGAAGCCGGTGGTGTAGTGGCAATTTTACTGAACCAGTAATCCAGAAGCTGAGATCAGTTTTCTGGTGACATAGATTTTAGTAACTCTATGGCTGCAAGTGGAATTTAATATCAGTTAATGAATCTGAAATCTATAAATAGTTTCAATGTTAGTGATCTGAAGCTATCAGATTATTGTAAAAACACGAGTTGTTTGCTAAAACGGAGTGTGTCTTACATGTGACTCCATACTGATGTGTTTTCTTTTCCACAAGATAACGACTGCTTCCACCTTGTACATTTGTCAACTCTATAAGTATGTGGTACCGAATAAAGGGTAGTTACACAAAGTTTGCTGTCCCTTTTAACTTTGTCTTGAACTTATTTAGTAATTAGCGATAGAGGGTACACCACTGTACAAGAAACACATTTCTTACATAATATGAGAACACACACTTGGTCAGGCATAAGACCAGAAGATTTAGGAAAGAAAGTAGAAGGTTAAATGTGTCTGTCGGTTTTAATGTGAGAAGTGCCTCTTGTGGATCTTGTGTTTATGATAAAGATATTTTAAATTTATGTAATTTCAGGTATTTCTTTAAATCTGCTATCCTAAAGCTTATATTAACCAATTCTGTTCTAAACTGAACAGCTGTGGAAATTGCTAGTCTCTGTACCATAATATTGTGTATTTCCAAGGAGGAAGCTGATAAAGAGCAAAATAGAAATAGAAATACTGTAGTCACAGGGGATTCTATAATGAGAGGAATACAGCACATTATTTTGATTCACATTCCAGAATCCAGAAGAGTTTAGTTTCAATCTGGTACAAGTGCAAAAAAATCTCAAAGGAAGGAGAGGATGAAAATCCATTTGTCGTGTCCACGTATGACACCAGGAAAAACAAATAGGTGAAGTCACAGACTCTGAAATACATGGACTAAAAGTGGAGAGCCGTAGGCCATAACATTTGATGAATGTTTCGTGAAGCAATCTCAATACCTCCTCCAAATTGACCTGTCCCTCAATTTACTGCCGTCAATCTATACTCATTACAAAGACTTCTGACAAAGTTTGTTTCATGTAAAACAGAAATAACTATTATTAATGAAAAATAATTCACAAAATTCCAGGAATGAGAGTTATATAAACACTTAAAATCACTAACTACCAGGACTATTATTCTTTTCCCTAGGTTGGCCCTTATCCCTGACAGAAAAGACAAAAGGTTAGTAATGGAGGTTAGATTTTAGCTTAAAGATATAAATCAAGAAAGGTAGTAAGCCACATGACTGGACTCAATATGAAGGGCTTATGCCCGAAATGTCAATTCTCCTGCTCCTAAGATGCTGCCTGATTTGCTGTGCTTTCCAACACCACAATTTTCATCTCAATATTTGAATCTCAGACTAGCAGTTCTGACCTCCAAATCAACTTAAAGGTCTGCAAATCTTTTGACCTCTAGAAACAACCAACCTCACTGGCCCTATTGGATCTGACCAGGATCTCCCAGAGAGCCCCACTGCGTGTACCGAATGGGGCCCAAATGTGTGTACCCGATGGGGCCTGACCTCTGAAGCTGAAACCACAGCAACTAAATGACCAGCTACTTACCAATTTCCCGGAGGCCCGACTCAGATGTTGATCAGTGACCCAAATCCGTGGCCTTACCTAAACTTATGGAGATCTGGCATTGTGGCTCAACCAGACTGTGAGGCTAAAACCAGTGTTCAGGAGCCCATTGGATGCACTTTCTGGAACAGCAGCACACCCATAAAGACTCTTGAGCCTGTCCAGATGCAGCCACTTACCCAGGAAACGTTTCCCGTCCCAATGCAGTTTCCAGTCCCTCTTCCCCAGCATAATTCTGGCAAATGTCCAAGCTATAGAAAACAAGCTGGATGAACTTAAAGGTGGACTCACCTAACAAAGAGAATTGAAAGACGGCTGTAGGCTTGGTTTTACAGAGACATGGCTCAGTCCTGTTTCACCTGACAGTGCCTTACAATCTGAAGGTTCAAAAAATTCACCTGATGGACCATATAGCACCCTTGGGCAAGATTAAGGGTGGAGGGGTCTGCCTCCTGATCAACAGCTTTTGGTGCTCAGATGGGACAATTTGGTGAGTTATTGCTCTCCGGGCCTACAACAGCCGATGAAGTGTCATCCCAAGGACTTCTCACGAGAGATCATTTCTGCTATCCTGACAGTAGTTTAAATCCCCCCATGTGGGGTGAAAAGTGCCCTTGATGAAATAGATACTACCGTGAATAGTCTTGAGATTGAATAGTACAAGGCCTTGTTCATCATAGCTGGTGACTTCAGTCAGGCCAACCTCAAGAGTGTCCTACCAAATTATAATCAACATGTCTCCTGTCCCATCAGAGCTCAAACACCCTTGACAACTGCTACAACAGAATGAAAACAGAGGGGTCAAGATGGGATGATCATCTGAAGTTGTTGAATTCAATGTTGAGACCGGCAGGCTGTAACGTGCCTAGTCAGAAGATGAGATGCTGTTCCTCCAGTTTGCGTTGATCTTCACTGGAACATTGCAGCAGGCCAAGGACAGACATGTGGGCATGGGAGCAGGATTGTGTGTTGAAGTGGCAAGCCACGGGAAGGTCCGGGACCTGATTGCGTACAGATCGAGGTGCTCAGCAAAGCGATCACCCAGTCGGCGTTTTGTCTCTCCAATATAGAGGAGACCACGTTGGGAGCAATAAATGCAATAGGCCAATTTGAAAGAAGTACAAATGAAATGCTGCTTATTCTGAAATGAGTGTTTGGGGCCTTGGATGGTGAGCATGGAAGACGTAAAGGGGCAGGTGTTTCACCTTCTGCGATTGCATGGGAAGGTGCCGTGTATGATGGGACAGGTGTTAGGTGTGTTGGAGGAGTGGACAAGGTTGTCCCGGAGGGAACGATCTTTGCAGAATGCAGACAGGGGGAGGGAAGGGAAGATGTGTTTAGTGGTGGCGTCCTGTTGGAGTTGGCGAAAATGACGGAGGATTATTCTTTGCATGTGAAGGCTGGTGGGGTGAAAGGTGAGAACAAGAGGGACCCTATCTTTGTTCTGGGTGTCATGATTTGGAGATGCCAGTGTTGGACTGGGGTGTACAAAGTTAAAAATTACACAGAACTAGGTTATAGTCCAACAGGTTTAATTGGAAGCACACTAGCTTTTGGAGCGACGCTCCTTCATCAGGTGATCACTTGATGAAGGAGCATTGCTTTGAAAGCTAGTGTGCTTCCAATTAAACCTGTTGGACTATAGCCTGATGTTGTGTGATTTTTAACTTTGTTCTGGGAGGGGAGGGAGGAGATGAGGATCATGGCGCGGGAGATGGACTGCACGCTGTCGAAAGCCCTGTCAACAACTGTAGGTAAGAAGCCACGGTTGGAGAAGAAGGAGCACATATTAAGAGCACCACTTTGGAAAGTGGCCTTATCGGACGAAATGCAGCAGAGGTGAAGGAGCTGAGAGAAAGGGATAGAATCCTTACAGGACATAGGGTGAGAAGAGCTGTAGTCCAGATAGCTGTGGGAGTCAGTGGGCTTGTAATGGATATTAGTGGATAGACTATTGCAGGAAATGGAGACAGAAAGGTCAAGGAAAGGAAGGCAAGGACAAGGTGAAGGTTATGGAGGGATGGAAACTGGAAGTGAAGTTTATGAATTTTTCCAGGTCAGGACGAGAGCATGAAGCTGCACCAAAATAGTCATCGATGTACCGATAAAGCAGTTGTGGGAGGGGACCCCGGTAGGCCTGGAACAAGAAATGGTCCACGTACCCCATGAAAAGGCAGGCCTAGCTAGGACCCATGAGGGTACCCATTGCTGCACCTTTGATTTGGAGAAATTGGGATGAGTTGAAGGAGAAGTTGTTGAGAGAGAGAACAAGTTCAGCCAGGCGGAGGAGAGTGGTGGTGGATGGAGATTGTTTGGGCCTCTTTTCGAGAAAGAAGCGAAGGGCTTTCAAGCCGTCTTGGTGTGGGATGGAGGTGTAAAGAGATTGCACATCCATGGTGAATAGAAGGTGGTTAGGGCCTGCGAATTGAAAGCTGTCAATGTGTCGCAGGGCATCAGAGGAACCCTGGATGTAGGTGGAGAGGGAGTGAACCAGAGGAGTAAGGATGGAGTCAAAGTAGGAGGAAATAAGTTCAGTGGGCAGGAGCATGCTGACACAATGGGCCTGCCGGGACAGTCCTTCTTGTGGATTTTGGGGAGTAGGTAGAAATGGGCTGTCCAGGGTTGGGAGACTATGAGTTTGGAAGCGGTGTGGGGGGATTGGGGGAGGGGGGGGGGGGGGGGGTGGGGGTGAGGCATCCGGAGGAAATGAGGTCAGTCATGGTGTTGGAGACAATGGCTTGATACTCAGTAGTGTGGTCATGCTCAGGGTAGGAGGAGGAATCTGAGAGTTGGCGCAGAGGTCAGTATGACAGACAACAACAGCACCCCCTTTGTCAGCAGGTTTGATGACAAGGTTGGGGTTGGACCTAAGAGAGTGAAGGGCAGAAAGTTCGGATGGAGAAAGGTTGGAATGGGTAAGAGGGGCAGAGAAATTAAGGCAGCCAATGGCCTGTTGACAATTGTCAATGAAAAGATCGAGGGCAGGAAATTGTCCTGGCGGAGGTGTCCAATTAGAGGTGGAATGTTAGAGGGATGTGAAAGGATCTATGGAGCAGGGACAGGACTCTTGCCCAAAAAAGTGAGCACGAAGGTGAAGGCAACTGAAGAAGAGCTCAGCATCATGTCGAGCCCGGAATTCATTGAGGTGGGAACGTAAGGGTACAAAGCTGAGTTCTTTGCTGAGAACAGCATGCTCAGTCTCAGAGAGGGCAAGGTCAGAGTATATGGGATGGGGTTCGAGGGATTGGGACTGTTGGAAAGTGTAGGGTGGGCAGGGATGTGAATGAGAAGTTAAAGCTTGCGTTCCTTAACATCTGCAAGAAACAGGAAAAGTTTGGAGCTAAGGCATCGAATAATATGGAGGATGAAATGAAATTGTGGACCAGGACAGCTTTGAGAGAGAGGTAGTCAGTGCTGCTGGAAAGAGGTGTTGAGTGCTTTCATGTGGCGGCGCATGGCCCTGAGTGTGGCTTTTAAGATGCAGCAAGAACAGTAGTTGGAAAAATGTTGTATATCGTGCAAGTACCTGTAATCCTGGAGGCTGCATGCAGGGTGGAATTTGGGTTGAAATCCACATAGAGTAAGTCGGAGGCAAAGACAGCCACTGAGGAAGGAAATATGGCTGTGGAAGCGAATCTTAGTAAATATCTTGTCTAACACAGAGAGAAAAGGAAAACAGTGAAGGTGGACAGGGGGAGAGAGACAAATGAAAATCTTGTCGGAGCAAAGAGCAGTACTTCTTCAGGGTAGGCACTCCTGGAAGAGAGGTGGCAGTGAGTTAAACACTGGATAAAAGCAAATTACTGCAGATGCTGGAATCTGAAACCAAAAGAGAAAATGCTGGAAAATCTCAGCAGGTCTGGCAGCATCTGTAAGGAGAGAAAAGAGCTGATGTTTTGAGTCTAACTGACCCTTTGTCAAAGCTAAAAAAAGGGAGAAATAAGGACGTATTTATTTATACGAGGCTGAGAGAAGGTGAGTCATGGCTCCAGAAGCAAAGTTAGCAACAAAGAGGTGCATAGAGAGATTATAGGGAGATTAGGAGCTGTGAATGACCAAGGCTGAAGCCAGTGCTATGTGACAAAATATGTGGGGGATGGGTGGGATGGGTGAAGCAGAGGCAAAATGGAAAGCAGGGGAGAAGGGTAGCAAAGGGGAAGAGGAGAGGGAAAATGTAATGAGAGAGTGGGGAGTGAGAGAAAGAGAGACAATCAAGAAATAAGAGGTACAGAACATGAAAAAAAAAGATGTTCCTTCTCCTGGTTTACAATCTGAAACTGAAACATAAGCATTCAGTAAATTGGGCGGCATGGTGGCTCAGTGGTTAGCATTGCTGCCTCACAGCACCAGGGTCCCAAGGTCGATTCCAGCCTTGTCTATGTGGAGTTTGCACTTTCTCCCCGTGTCTGCGTGGGTTTCCTCCGGGTGCTCCGGTTTCCTCCCACAGTCACAAAGATGTGCAGGTTAGGTGAATTGGCCATGCTAAATTGCCCATAGTGTTAGGTGCATTAGTCAGAGGGAAATGGGTCTGGGTGGGTTACTCTTCGGAGGGTCGGTGTGGACTTGTTGGGCCAAAGGACCTGTTTCCACACTGTAGGGAATCTAAAGAAAGCCATTCAGTGCTGGTTTCAGGCAATGGATAATCTCCTATTTGACTGCTTAGAATTGGCAGATGGGTCCAAATTTAAGAACTCAGTGGTCAACCTAAATGTGTGTGTCACATCTATCACAGATTTCATGAGTAAGTCTGTAGTGGACCGCATGGTAAAGAAGACAATCCAAGTGTTCCCCAACTGTAAACCACGAACAAACCGGGAGACCCATTTCCTGCTGGAGTCCAGGTCTGAGGTGGTCAAGGTGGTGACCTTGACCCACACAGGAAATCTATATACGATCTTTGTGAAGCCATCAGGGACGCAAAGAGACAATACTAGACTATACTAGTGTTCCACACAAATCCATGTTGACTGTGGCAGGGATTACGGTTGAAACTTTATTGCTGGAACAGCACAGCAGGTCAGGCAGCATCCAGGGAACAGGAGATTCGACGTTTCGGGCACAGGCCCTTCTTCAGGAATGAGCAGAGAGTGTTCAGCAGGAGAAGATAAAAGGTAGGGAGGAGGGACTTGGAGGAGGGGAGTTGGAAATGTGATAGGTGGAAAGAGGTCAAGGTGAGGGTGATAGGTCGGAGTAGGATGGAGGCGGAGAGGTCAAGAAGAAGACTGCAGGTCAGGAAGGCGGTGCCGGGCTGGAGGGATCCGGCTGAGACAAGGTGGGGGGAGGGGGGATGAAGAAACTGGTGAAGTCCAAGTTCATCCCCTGCGGTTGGAGGGTTCCCAGTCGGAAGATAAGACGCTCCTCCTCCGACCGTCGGGTTGTTGTGGTTTGGCGGTGGATGAGTCCAATGACCTGCATATCCTCGGTGGAGTGGGAGGGGGAGTTGAAATGCTGTGCCACAGGTTGGTTGGGTTGGTTCGTCCGGGTGGCCCAGAGGTGCTCTCTGAATCGCTCCGCAAGTAGGCGGCCTGTCTCCCCAATATAGAGGAGGCCACACCGGCTGCAGCGGATGCAGTAGATGATGTGGGTGGAGGTGCAGGTGAATCTGTGGCGGATATGGAAGTTTCCCTTGGGGCCTTGGAGAGAAGTGAGGGGGGAGGTGTGGGCGCAAGTGTTGCACCTCCTGCGGTTGCAAGGGAAGGTGCCGGGAGTGGTGGTTGGGTCGGTGGGGTGTGTGGATCTGACAAGGGAGTCGCGGAGGGAGTGGTCTCTACGGAAAGCTGATAGGGGAGGGGAGGGAAATATATCCTTGGTGCTGGGGTCTGTTTGGAGGTGGCGGAAGTGACGGCGGATGATGCGCTGTACATGGAGATTGGTGGGGTGGTAGGTGAGGACCAGTGGGGTTCTGTCCTGGTGGCGGTTGGAGGGGCGGGGCTCAAGGGCGGAGGAGCGGGAAGTGGAGGAGATGCGGTGGAGGGCACCGTCGACCACGTCGGGGGGGAAATTGCGGTCCTTGAAGAAGGAGGCCATCTGTGTTGTACGTATTTTGAACTGGTCCTCCTGGGAGCAGATGCGGCGGAGACGAAGGAATTGGGAGAATGGGATGGCGTTTTTACAGGGGGCAGGATGGGAGGAGGTGTAGTCCAGGTAGCTGTGGGAGTCGGTTGGTTTGTAGTAGATGTCCGTGTTGATTCGGTCGCCTGAGATAGAAACAGAAAGGTCTAGGAAGGGGAGGGAGGAGTCCGAGACTGTGGCAGGGATTACACAATAAACAGGCTACTATGTGAAGTCAAGGAGAATTGCTAGCAAGAATTCTTATCCCTCCCCAGTGAGATGCTTGTTTTGAAAACAAGGTCAGTGAAATGTCACCTATCCTGACAGTCTCAGATGCACCTGTACTCTCAGTCACTGCCACAAACATTAGATCATTCTTCTTGACAGTTGATCCATGGAAAATGGAGTCCCCAGCCGTGCACTTACATCCTGCATGGACCAACTGGCAGGAATATTCACAGACATCTTTAACCGCATCTTACTCTACTGGGAGGGTCCCATCTACTTCAAGAAGACCACTATTATCCAGTGCCAAAGAGAAATCAGGCAATGTGCCTTAATGGCTACTGCACAGTGGCTCTGACATCCATCATTATGAAGTGTTTCAAGAGAGCGGTAATGGTACACAATAACTCCTGCCTCCCAGATTGGCTTGATTCACTAAAATCTGCAATAAGTCCATTGCAGACACCATCTCTCTGGCCCTGCATTCATCCCTGTAACATATGGACAACAAAGGACACCTATGCCAGAATCCTATTTATTGATTTTCGCTCCACCTTTAACACCATAATTCCAAACTAATTCAATTCAATTCCAAACTCCGAGACCGAGGAGTTTGCTCCTCCCTCTGCAATTGAATCCTCAACTTCCTGCCCTGCAGACTGCAATCAAGTAAAAATAGATGACAACATCACCTTCACAATAATCCTCAAAACCCCACAAAGCTGCATACTCAGCCCATGAACATATTCAGGTCTCAACCAACAAGGAGTCATGGTGTGAAGACAACAATCGCTTCTTCAATGAAAAATGAGGGAGAAAAATGAAGAAATAGTCATCAACTTCAGGAAGTCGGGAAGCAGAATAGAGGACACATCTCTGTTCTGAGCTGGAGATCATAGAATCCATAGAATCATAGGATTCCTACAGTGTGGAAGCAGGCCATTCATCCGAATCATCCGAAGCGCATCACACTCAGATCCACCCTGTTTGTGTAACCCTGCATAATCCAACTAGCTTGCACATCCCTGGACACTATGGACAATGTAGCATGGTCAACCCACCTAACCTGCACACCTTTGGACTGTGCAGGAAACCCATGCCGATATGGGGTGAATGTGCAAATTTCACACAGTCACCTGAGGCTAGAATCAAACCCAGGTCCCTGACGCTGTGAAGCAGCAGTGCTAAGCACTGAGCCATTGTGCCATCCATGGAGATGGTCAAGAGCTTTAAGTTCCGAGGAGTAACTATCGCCAATATATCTGTTATGTTCCATCCATGTCAACGCCACAGTCAAGAAAGCATACCAACGCCTCTACTTCCCCAGAAGGCAAAGGAAATTTGGCATATCCACCATGACTTACCAGTTTTTTAATGATACACCATAGAAAGCATTTCATCCAGGTGCATCACAGCTTAGTATGGCAACTGCTCTGCCCAAGACTACAAGAAATTACCAAGAACTGTGAATATAGCCCAGTCCATCCATGAAGACAACTTTCCTTCCATTGACCCTGTCTATACTTCCCACTGCCTTGAAAAGCTGCCAACATGATCCAATAACCTTCCCACCCTGGTTATATTCTCTTCCACCCTCTTCTGTCTGGTAGAAGGTACAAAAATTTGAAAACACAAATCAACAGATTCAAAAACAGCTGTTATCAGATTTATGAATGGACCTCTCATATATTAGAGTTGATCTTTGTCTGTACCTTCTGCGTAGCTGTAACACTATATCGTTTATTTTGTTCTATTATCCTGATATATTATGCAAGGTATGATTTGTCTGGATAGCATACAGAACAATACTTTTCACTGTATCTCAGTACATGAGACAATAATAAATCAAATAAAAATGCATTACATCCTTCTGAGCAGCTGTAAAACAATTTGGTGATATCAAGCTTAAGCCTTCGAAAGAGTTGTTGAGTTGGGTTGGATCTTTCTTCTTCGCATTCTCCTCATGTTACCATACCAAGCAGGCACTCAGCACATAGCTCCTCACCGAAATGATCTTCCAGTTCGACTTTTACCACTCCAGTCATAGTTATCTGTTCTTTGCTTCAAGCAATGCTCCCATGAGTCCATATCAAATGCGCACTGAATGCGCATCGCTTCTCTAGAGGTCTTTGCATTTTCCATGGCTAAAGCAATGCAAAATGGCTGGAAGTAGTTCTGAGTTGACATGAAATGGCTAAGGAAGATTTTTAGTTTCCGAGTCAATATAAGTTAAACTATAAACTGGAGTAATTCTAGCCTTTATAGAAGGAGTGTATCCAAGGTAACAATATTAAGATAGCACACAAAGAGTCTTATGAAATACATGGAAAATGGTCCTGTTAATTTGAAGCAAAAATGCAGATGCTGTTTGAGTAGAGACAGTTTGATAAGGAACATTGCTGTGATTTACTAATAGAAGCATCCATAATCGGATGGTCAAAAATCTGATATTGATCATGGGATAAAAGAGAAGGGTCTTAGCACATCAGTTAAGACCTCCCAGATAATTATAGCCACATGTCATGGATCAACAATTGAGTTTTAAGTATATAGATATTAATTGGATTTAACTGCATTTCCATGGATATTCAGTTGAATGTAGATAGAAGCTCCTTTACTATTGGCAGGAGGGTACTGAATAACTGGCACAGGAGCCAAAGTCTAGAATGTGGTTCACTAAGATGCATTATGAAAGCCCAAGGATAATTGATAAAGGTCCTGGTAAATATCACAAGAACATGTGAAGTTGTCCATTGACTGATCACACAATCACATGATTAAGCTCATTACATACACAACCAATCAAATAATAATACAATGGTTGTCACAGACAAAGGCAGGCTAAGTAAATAGATACAAAGTGTATGTTTCTCTTTGTTCAGTGGAAAAACACTTGGAATGCCAGAGGTTTTCTTCCCACCATTGAAAAACAATAAAGCTCTTCCACAACAAAGTGGGTGTTGAGTGATGCATATAGTCATTCTGTCCCAACAATGTGGCAATGCGAGCAGGCTATGAGAAATGTGGACCACTGATGGGCAAAGGAACCAGACCATGTGAGTATAGTGAATTCATAGTGACCTGTAACCTCTGGTTGTTTGCTGTCCCTTCACAGTCTTGTTTCTAAACCCAAAAAGAAACAGGTGCACTTGAAATCAAAGGACTGCAAGGTTTAGATGAATAACTCTGGCTCCTGTTTGCAAAGCCGAAAATGGTTAAACTCTCCCTTAGTTTTGCTTTCTGCAGTGTGATTAATTTTAAAAATTAATATTAGAATTAGTTATAGAAGGAAAAGTTAGAAAGAATGGATAGGGTTACAACAGGCCATGTTTTGTGGGCTTTTGTGAATTTTTAAAATAAAATTCACAATTAGGACATCGCTGTTTGTAATTTTTGGATTTTACCCAAGCCATCTATTAATTGGCATGAGGTTGAGCAGACCTGGAATGTGAATGCATGGCAAAAAGAAAGAATGGTGTGGAAAGGGAAGGGTTTCAGTTGTTTGAATTTTGACACCTGTCAGACATGATACACCTGAACTGGAGTCAGACCTAGGTCGTAACAGAAAGAATAAGTTGGCAATGTATAAGGCTAGGAACTGGTATAATGGCAAATGGTCTTGGAGTTGGAGATGTTCGTGGGATGTGATGCCACCATGTAATGTGAATCAAATAACATGAATCTAACATTAAAAGAATCAGTAAATGAGAGTAAACCACAACCTGAGTTAAGGACTTCAGATGAACTTAAGTGGTCAGGTAACAAAAACCTACTAAAACCTAAAAGTATTATAGTGATTAAAATGACCAAAGATGCAAATAAAATTATGCACAGTAGCCAAATAAAATTTGAGATAAGGAGGAAATTGTTTATAGGTCAGATCTCACTAGTATAATTGAAATGAGACCAAAAAAAGGACAATTTAATATTTCAGTTCATAACAGGACACAAGAGATAGGAAGGTATACTAATTGAAAATGATGTAATGAGAACTGAAAAAGAAAGGAGCAAAATTCATATGTATTAAGATAAAAGATATGAGGGAAAGGTATAAGCTAATAGGCAGTCCTACTTATGTAAGAAAGGTAGAAGGAAAATAAATAGGTTGTACTAGGAAAATAAAAAAAATCAAATAATCATAGGAGATTTCAAACATTTCCATATAAACTAGTAAGATAAGGTACACAAATATCAGGGAGTTTTTCTAATAGTACTGTACAACATAATTGTATTCTTATCCATTTTCTGAGAGCAATAATGGGAAATATTTAAAACAGTCATTGATAGATTCCAGGAGAACAAACTAACCAACATTGAGACCATGTGGCTCAGCAGAAATAAAGCCAATATCAAAACTGAAGAAAAGACATACACCATATGCATAGAAAACAAAGAAAATGACGCTAACTGGGAAGAGAAACAAATGAGGAGAGAGTCAAAACATAACTAAGTCAGCAAAGAACTACAAAATAATTATCTTTCTTAAATTGTCCCTGCACTGGGAGCATCATTGCCAAGCCAGCATTTGCTACTTATCCTTAATTGTCCCATAGATAGGTTTGTATTATTGCAGAGAATAAGGGCTAGTGTACTCAACTTAAGCAAGATATAAGTGAGTAACTACAGCACTTCACTACATAACTGGAGAGGAAATTTTCTGGCATCCTTACGAAAAGCAGAGACTCATCTTTGTTGTTATAACTGGAGCACTCTGTTTACTATCACTCCCGCAACCCATGGCAAGGTTAACCTGTTCAGTCAAATTTCATGTCCTAGGCCTATAACAGTGTCCCAGCAAAGCCCAATGTGACATGCAGGAACATCATCTCATTCTGTTTATGAAGACAGTCATTATTCCAGTGTAGTTGGGAGTTTGTTGTGGGGACCCTGTAGAATGCCCATTGAAGCACACTCTGAAGGAACTGCCCAGGAAGTTTAGCTTTTCACTGGTCAATTCTGCTACACTTGGAACTCTCTAAAAGTCTCAATTTAAGTCAAAGACTTTAGATGGTCCTGATGAAATTCAGTAAATACTGATGAAAAGTTAAACTATTCAATAAATTGAGTAACTATTAAATTGACCCCATATTTACCTTACTGTACTTTCTGATTACCATTTAGATTCCTCAGATCATGACTTGATGCCCCTTTGGAAACTACACCCCATTCCACACACTGCTCTTGTCTACCTTCCCTGACTCAGATGCAACCTCCACCTAACCTAGCTAGACCCAACTTTCTCCATCCAACGGACATAACATAAACACTACTTCACAAAGCTGGCCCCTTTGCTACCTTGCACCCTGGCACACAACTTACATGGTACACTATCGCTACTCTTCTGACAGCCTGCATCCTAATCACCAATCCATGACCCAGTTAACATCCTGGTACCATACTTGGATGTATGTTACACACCCGGAACCCTTCTCCCACTGGCCATCTGGCAGCAAAACATCGTATTATGTACTTACAGTCTGACAGTAACTGGACTTTTAAAGTGCATGAATATGGCAGCTGTTTTATGTGAAAAAGGAGGTGCAGTTTTCCTTCTCTTGACAATTCTCTTCTAAGAACAAACTGTCAGAATTGAAACAGGGCTCTGCATTTCTGAGAGAGCTCTGAATGGAATCACCTGTCAGAAATGCAGAACTCCATTTTTCTACACAAAAGCATAGAGTGGCAATCAGCATGAGACAATCTGGTCCTCTAAGTCTTTTACTCTCTCCACAAATGCTTAAAAAAAACCCAGTTTATCTGTTAAAATTCTGTTAAATTTACTATTAGTGCAAAATAGAGTCATAGTCATAGAATCGTACAGCACAGAAACGGACCCTTCAGTTCATTCAGTCCATGCCGGATATCATCCCAAACTAAACTAGTCCCATCTGCCTGCTCCTGGCCCATATCCCTCCAAAGCATTCCTCTTCATGTACTTATCCAAATGTCTTTTAACATTGTAATTGTACCACATCCACCACTTCCTCAGAAAGTTTGTTCCACACGCAAATCACCCTGTGTAAAAAATTGCCCTCATGTCTTTTATTTTAAATCTCTCTTCTCTCATATTAATGTGCTCCTTGACTTGAAATCCCCTATCTTAGAAGAAAAACAACAACCATTAACTTTATCTATACCCTTCATTGTTTTATAAACTTGTATCAGGTCACTATCAGGGGGCTGATGGGAAGGTGAATCACTGATTTAAAATGTTACCTTGAGCATCGTGGCCCTCCATTTTTGTTTCAGCAGCAGGAAGAGAGGGAGAGTCGACAGGGAGTTGACAGAAAGATGAATCACTGCTATAAAAATTTACCTCGTGAATAGGCTGAGCGCACGCTCAGCAGGACCGGACACGGGCTGCTGAGTAAGTGAAGTAATATATTTGGGTGGTTGCTTTATCTGAAACACCACTTCGGTACTGTCTCCCATCCATCCTCCTCCTCTAACCAAAAACATAGGTTCTATGTACCAGATTGGTAAGGTAACTAGGTTTTTCAATTCTTTATTTTCAACAGTCTCTTTGGGGATTTAGAATAGGTAGGAATAGAAGTTAGGGCAGTTGAATATTCCTCTTGCAGAATATGGGAGGTAAGGGTCACCACTAGTGTCTCTGCTGACTTCATCTGTGGGAAGTGCACCCAACTCCAGCTACTCGAAAACCATGTTAAGGAACTGCAGCTGGAGCTGGATGAACTTCAGATCATTTGGGAGGTGGGGGTGGGGGGTTATTGAGACGAGTTACAGGGAGTAGTCACATCTCATGTGCAAGAAAAAGGCAGGTGGGTTACAGTCAGGGGACTGAAAGGGAACCAACAGGCAGTGCAGAGAACCCCTGTGGCTGTTCTCCTCAATAACAAGTGTACAGTTTTGGATACTGTTAGGGGGAACAGCCTGCCAGGGGTAAGCCATGGACTACAGGTCTCTGGTACAGAGTCTGTCCCTGTTGCTCAGAAGGGAAGGGGGGTGATGAGCAGGGCATTAGTCTTTGAGGACTCCATAGTAAGGGGGACAGATAGGAGGTTCTGAGGGAATGAGAGGGACTCACAGTTGGTGTGTTGCTCTCCCAGGTGCCAGGTTTCGTGACATCTCGGATCATGTTTTCAAGATTCTTGAGGAGGAGGGGGAGCAGCCCCAAATCATGGTTCACATAGGTACTGATGACATAGGTAGGAAAAGGGATGCGGATTTAGGGCAGAAATTCAGGGAGTTAGGGTGGATGTTTAGTGCTAGAGTTATCTTTGGTTTGTTACCTGTGCCACATGCTAACGAGGTGAGAAATGGGGAGAGAGAGGTGTTGAACACTTGGCTACAAGGATGATACAGGAGGGAGGGTTTTGGATACTTGGATAATTGGGGCTCATTCTGGGGTAGGTGGGACCTCTATAAACATAATGGTCTACACCTGAACCAGAGGGGTACCAACATCGTTGGGGGAGGGGAGGGGGGATGGGTTGATATTTGCTAATGCTCTTTGGGAGGGTTTCATCTAATTTATCAGGGGGATGGGAACCAAAATTGTACTTCCAGTGTCCAGGAGGTTGAGAATAGTGAGGTCAGAAATGACGTTTCAAGGCCACAAGAATTCACCGGCAAACAGGAAGGTAGTTTCATGTGTGTCAACTTCAATGCCAGGAGCATCCGGAATAAGGTGGGTGAACCTGCAGCATGGGTTGATTCCAGGGACATTGACGTTGTGGCCAATTCAGAGACATGGATAGAGCAGGGACAGAAACAGTTGTTGCAGGGTCTAGGGTTTAAATATTTCACTAAGAATAGAGAAGATGGTAAAAGACGGGGAGGTGTGGAATTATTAGTCAAGGATAGTATTACGGTGGCAGAAAAAATGCTTGAGGACTTAGTCTACTGACGTAGCTTGAGCTGAGGTTAGAAACAGGAAAGGAGCGGTCACCCTGTTGAGAGTTTTCTGTAGACCTCTGAATAGTTCCAGAGATGTAGAGGCAAGGATAGCAAAGATAATTCTGGATAGAGCGAGAGTAATAGGGTAGTTGTTATGTGGGACTTTAACTTTCCAAATATTGACCAGAAATTCAAGTATTTTAGATGGGTCAGTTTTTGTCCAACATGTGAAAGATTGTTTCCTGACACAATATGTAGACAAGCCAACAAGGGGCAAGGCCACATTAGACTTGGTGCTGGGTAATGAACCTGGCTCGGTGTTAGATTTAGAGGTAGGTGAGCAGTTTGGTGACAGTGACCATAATTTAGATATGTTTACTTTAGCGATGGAAAGGGACAGGGATATCCCTGTCCCTTTCCATCGCTATGCCTTACCCCTATCAAATTATGCCTTACCCCTATCAAGAGTTATTGATAGGGGTAAGGCAATTATGATGCGATTGGACAAGATTTAGGATGCACAGGGTGAGGAAGGAAACTGCAGGGGATGGGCACAATTGAAATGTGGCACTTATTCAAGGAACAGCTACTGTGTGTCCTCTAGAAGTAAATGCCTGTCAGGCAGGGAGGAAGTGGTTGAGTGAGAGAGCATGATTTATAAAAGAAGTTGAATCTCTTGTCAAGAGGAAAAGAAAGTCTGTATTAGGATGAAATGTGAAGGCTCAGTTAGGGTACTTGAGAGTTACACGTTAGCCAGGGAAGATCTAAAGAGAGAGCTAAGAAGAGTCAGGAGGGGACATGAGAAGTCATTGGCAGATAGGATCAAGGAAAACCCTAAACCTTTTTATAGGTATATCAGAAATAAAAGAATGACTACAGAAAGATTAGGACCAATCAAGGATGGTAGTGGAAAGTTGTGCACGGAGTCTGAGGAGATGGGGAAGCACTAAATGAATATTTTTTGAAAGTATTAACACTGGAAGAAGACAATGTTGTCAAGGAGAATGCTGAAATACAGGCTACCAGACTAGATGGGATTGAGTTCCACAAGGAGGAGATGTTAGCAACTCTGGAAAGTATGAAAATGGATAAGTCCCCTCGGCCAAATGGGATTCTCTGGGAAGTCAGGGAGGAAATTGCAGAGCCTTTGGTTTTGATCTTTATGTCGGTATTGTTTACAGGAATAGTTCCTGGAGGAGAAGACTGGAGGAGAAAAATGTCCTCTTGTTCAAGAAGAGGAGCAGAGACAACCCTGGTAATTATAGATCAGTAAACCTTTCTTAAGTTGTGGGTAAAGTTTTAGAAGAGGTTATAAGAGGTAGGATTTATAATCACCTCAAAAGGAATAAGTTGATTAGGGATAATGAATACAGTTTTGAGAAGGGTAGGTTAGGTTCTGTCTCACAAACCTTATTGAGTTCTGAGAGAAGGTGACCAAACAGCTAGATGAGGGTAAAGCAGTTGATGTGGTGTATATGGATTTCAGTAAGGCAATGAGGTTCTCCATGGTAGGCTATTGCACAAAATGGCAACCAACATAAAAGGGTGTTCCAAAGTCTTTAATAGGCATTTTGAAAGTGAACAACTGTTTAAAAAAACTGGAATCAGTCTGATTAGCGACCAAAGAAAAAAGAGAAATTGCAGATCATGGCTGAGGTTTTAAATAAATACATTGCCATACAGGAAGATGTCACTGACGCCATAGTGACAAAGGAGGAAACATTGTCACTAGAAGGGTTCAAAATTGACAAGGAAGCATCATTGGACAGATCATTGGCACCTAAAGTTGATCATTTATCAGGGCCAGATGAAATACATACAGGAACTTTGAAGGAACTGAAAATAGATGTTGCAGGGGCACTGGCCACAATCATTCCTGGATTCAGGGGAAGCACCAGAAGACTTCAAAATTGCAAATATTATGGCTTTATTCAAGAAAGGCGTTGTAACAATAACTCACAGCAGTTACAGACCAGTCAGCATTCCTTTGGTGAGAGTTTCCTTTGGTTTCAAAACTCAGACAATTATTCAGGATAGAATGAGTGACTGCATGGGAAAAATGTGGGTTGATTAGGTACAGTTAGCAAGTAAAGGGGGAATCATGTACTAACTTGCTTGTGTTTTTGGAAGGGGCGACAGAAAGATTAACACTATAAGATTAACTAGTGGACGGCACGGTGGCACAGTGGTTAGCACTGCTGCCTCACAGTGCCAGAGACCTGGGTGGAGTTTGCACGTTCTCCCCGTGTCTGCATGGGTTTCCTCCGGGTGCTCCGGTTTCCTCCCACAGTCCAAAGATGTGCAGGTCAGGTGAATTGGCCATGCTAAATTGCCCGTAGTGTTAGGTAAGGAGTAAATGTAGGGGTATGGGTGGATTGCGCTTCGGTGGGGCGGTGTGGACTTGTTGGGCCGAAGGGCCTGTAAGTAATCTAATCTAATCTAATCTATTCTAATCTAATCTAAAAACAGAATTGAATGTGCACAAGGAGTTTAGACACGCTACCATACAACAGGCTTGCAAGGAAATTTCAGGCCATGGAATGAACAGTGATGTAGATATAAAATTTATTGAGTGATAGGAAACAGAGTAATGGTATTTGGATATTATTTGTTGCGAAGGGAGGAATTTGGCGAGTTCGATAGGGATTGATGTTGGGGTACTTGATTTTCTAGGTATCAATTATCCAGGTTTTGGTGTGCTGTGGACAGTTCAAAGTTTGGAAATGACACTAAATGTAGAAGAACTATGAGGAAGTCATTGATAAGTTGGCAGAGAGGACAGATAGGTGGCAGATGAGGTTCTATACAAAAAAATATGAGGTGATGTATTTTGATTGGAAATTCATTGAAAGACAATATAAAATAAGAGGTACAATTCTAAAGTGGGTATAAAAGCAGAGGGACCTCAATGTGTACATACACAGATAACTGATAGTGGCAAGATAGGATGAGAGAACAATTAATAAAGCATAGCGTGTCTTTGGTTTCATTAACAGGGATATAGAGTATAAGAACAAGAAAGCGTGCTGAGCTTGTACAAGACACTTCTTAGACCTCAGCTGGAGCATGAGGTACTGTGAACCAGTTGGATTTGTGAAATAATTGTTTATATCGGTTTATGCCAATGCAACAAGTCCATATTATAAGTCGAACAAAAATATAGTAAATCTTTTAATGGGTTGTGAGAAAATTTATGAAAGGTGAGTAACTATTCAATACTGGTATTAATAAATGTTTATTTTTCTATTTTGAAGTTTTTAAAAGTCAAAAACTAACAAGTGGTTAAATAAGAAAATATCATGGATATTTAAGATTCTTTAAATGAAACTCCATCATAAAAAAAATCCAGCACAATTTTAGAATTAGGTCATGCGTTATCTGACCCAATTTAATGAACAAATCTGTTCACTCTAATCAGGCAAAGAAAGGTTGCTGGTGCAGCTTAGAAACCTGTCCCAGTTAATGGCTGAAGTTGATTTAATTTTGTACATTTTTTTTTAAAAGAGAAATAAAACAAGAATGTTTTGTATCATTAAAGTTAAGAACTCTGCTGTAGGAGAAGCAATGGCCTAGTGGTATAATTGCTGGACTGTTAATCCACAATTAATGTTCTGGGGATTCGGGTTTGAATCCTACCATGGCAGATGGTGCAATTTCAATTATATTCAATAACAACCTGGAATTAAGAGTCTCATGATGACAAAGAAACCATTGCTAATTATCAGAAAGAACCCATCTGGTTCACTAATGTCCTTTAGGGAAGGAAGCTGCCATGATTACCTGACCTGGTCAACATGCAATTTCAGATCCACAGCAATATAGTTAACTCACAACTGCCCTCTGGCAATTAGGGATGCGCGATAAATGCCAGGTAGTGCTTTTTGGTAAAACAAAGGAAGGACGTTTAGAATTAATAGTCAGGGTTTTGTGAGCATTGTAGCACAGATGGACCTGAGGGTTTGGATAAATAATTTTTTGAAATTTGCATCACAAGTAAAGAGGTTGGTTAAGAAGGTGTTTTACAGTTGCCTTCATTGCTCAGACCTTTGAGTATAGGAGTTGAGATGTCATGTTGAAGATCTACTGGATGTTGATAAGGCCCCTTCTGGAGGACTGTATACAGTTCTAGTCACCCAGTTTAAACTGGAGAGGGTGCAGAAAAGATTTCCCAAGATGTTGTCAGGAATGGAGGGACTGACTTATAAAAATAGGCTGGATAGGCTGGGATTTCTTTCACTGCAGCATAGCAGGTTGAGGGGTGACCTAATAGAAGTTTTTAAAATCATGAGGGACACAGTTAAGGTGCATAGAAAAGGTCGTTTCCCTAGGGTGGGGATGTTCAAGACTACAGGGCATATTTTAAATATAAGCGGAGAAAGACATTTAAAGCACAGAAGGGCAACTTTTTATTAACATAGTGAACAGTTGGTGTGTGGAATGAACTGCCAGATGAAGTGGTCAATGCAGGTTCACTTACAATGGTTAAAAGACTTTTGGATAAGTACATGAATAAAAAAGGTTTGGAGGGATATGGACCAAACATAGGCAGGTGGGAATCGTTTAGTTTGGGAACATGGTTGGTGTGAACTAGTTAGACCAAAGGGTTGGTTCCCATGCTACATAACTGTATCAGGGTCAAATCTAACACTTAGATATGTATGTTGATTGGTTATAATGATCAAATTTTTATCTGCCTCTTCTATTTTATCTATGAAACAATAGATTATACTAATAGTCGGCATTCTGTCAAATTGCAAACACTTTGACATAAGGAGTACAAGTGTCACAGAAAATAATGGTTCTTGGTAATGAAGGTTGAGAAATATTGAATAGTAGGAATAATGATTAGGTTTTTGCACTGAAAAGAACAAGATAATTCAGTCCTTGAAGAAAACATAGCAGAGCTGCACCATTCTGTATTTTAACAGCCAAGCAACACTACAGCAAATACACAAGCGTATAGAGAGTATCGAGACAAAACGGGCTATTTGACACAACTAGTCAATGCCAACCTTAAAAACTCACTTGATGTTTCTCCCTCAATAAAATGTATACAATGTCTATTATACCATTACAAATATTAGCTTGCATCAACACATGAAGCTAGCAAAGACAAAATCAAAACCCCAAAACCAATAAAACTAAACTACAACTTGCAGAAGATTTTGTTTACATGTCAGGAAGACGTGAACAGACATTTAAATTTCAGTTGCTCAATTATGACAGCCAATTTACTCAAAGGCTATGAAACATTTTTGCCTCAATTTAAAAACTAACACCTTTCACTTTGTAGAAGTAAAGAAACAAATCTTTTCAATATAGTTACATCAAGTGGCCAAACCCAATTCAGGAGACCTCCTTCCTTTCTATTTCTCCATATCCCCCTCTGCTGGTTAATTTATAAGCTATTGTTATGCAACAGAACTACATTACTTAAACAAACCAAAGTTCTCTCCAATTATTTTAAAAAACATTATTTTCATATGGTTTTACTCATTTCAGTGTAGTTTTGCTGTGAATTATCTTTCATGTATATTTATTCTAAATATCCTCATACCTACTGCAACAATAAAAGGTAGGAATTGCATTCAATAATCAGTGGATAAAGACTTCCTACCTTTGTGTGACAGTAATTTATGTTTATGTTTATAATCCATTTATTTTATTTCCTGCAGTCAGATCAAGGTCATACAATGGCAATCGATGGCTAGTTACAATCTTGTCAGTACTTTCAAGGCAAAAATGACAATGGAAATGAATACTTCACAGAGTTTAGGGTATCAATGTGAGGATGTGCATTTAATAATAATGCTTAATTCTGTTGCTCATCATTTTTCATTTTAATTACTCATCTCTAGCTCCACAGAATGCATTAATCCTAGCTAGTACTGGTTTGGGGATTATGGAATGGAAGCTTGCAGAGTATCCCAGCCTGATAACTATTCAGATAGATGTGCTAGCAAAGTGTGTTCATGCAAGTATTGATTAAGATTATCTTAAATTTAATAGTTTCCCATGGTAACTAGCCTGCTGAAACCCATCAACTGACCTCATATCAACTTTGGCCTTCTGAGTGAGGCATTTCAGGGTGGTGATCAGAATCTGTGATAGAGAGCCCCTCACTGGACATCAACATATTTGGAAGGAGAAGGGAAAAAGGAAAACAGACCAACTATTGGAATGCTTAACATTAGACAAACAATTTCCTCACTGGAACACATTGTGTTTCTTTGTTGTAAAAATCACTCTATAATTCAATTGTATTGTTACCATCCCTACAGCAACTATAACAGCTCAAGGAATAAATGTATGTACAACTTCTCATGGTAATGAATATTAGGCAATAGAAATATCCTTATCAGCATTGCAAACACCCCAGCAACAATTTATACAGAGCAAACAATTAGATATCAACTGGAAAGCAGGTCAGAGATGTTAATGTTGGGAAATAAAACAAATTTACATATTTGTTAACATGTACAACCATTCTTAAAATTGTAGTTAAGACAGGTTGGATTAAGAAAAAATGTCACTGTTCAATGAAAGGTTTGTCTGAAACCCACCAACTTCTCTATACTAGAGTGATACTGGTCGACTATATTCATTTTTGGTAAATGAATGGATATGTGATGGTGGCTTGTAAAATGCCTGGTTAACCTTGGCAGAACAAAAGAATTTTTGTTCTGAACCTACATTAAAATAGTTACTCTGATATCAAACATTATAAGGAGCAATTCTTTGGAAATTGAAACATTCAAGATTAGCAAAAAATACAAATTACTAAAAAATGAGAGAAAGAAATGTTTCTTCCCATTGTTTCAAAAGATAAAGCTTCAGAAATCAATTAGACAGTTACATTTGGGAACATTGCTTGGCTGGTTCTAATAGTAACCATAGTGATGAGATATTTGAAAAGATAATGTTAGAGGATATAAACTGCTACATGGCATTCTTGAAATCCAGAGCGGTAAACATTACAAGAGGTTACATCTTTTGGGAAATGAACAATTGCATACAAGAATTCATTTCCACAAAATATTTATTCAGTTCATACTTTCTCCCAGATCTTGAACATATAAATTCGAGGCATGAGAATATACATGATGATAATCTTAAATTATGTACAAGGATTGTGGCAGAATGTTAAGGAATGCACTGTGCGGGGTCACCAGAGAATAGCATCATCTTCCACAGTATCTTGCCCTATGTACATTAATAGGAAAGCCAGTTCTCTAGCTCAAAATAAGGTTAAGAATTAATAAGCATGGAAATGTCAACATATTTATAAAATGTCCTTGTTGATGGCAATTTTGCAGACTGTATGAAAATACAAATTATTACAGAGTCTTTAATGCAAATGGATGTTCTGAAGTGCTTTATGAGTGTTGTAAAGCAAAATCTGGTAGTGAATCACATGAGAAAGTATCTATGTAGATCATCTAAAGCTTGGCCAAACAGATGTTTTAATGAGCATCTTAAAAGAAAAAAAGTGAAAAGGTAGAAAAGCTAACAGGATGGGGGGAGAGAGTTTGAAAGCCCGAAGTCTTAAATCATTTTCACCATTGATAGAGCAATTAAATCCACAAGTACTCAAAAGGCCAAAATTACAGGACCACAGATGTCTCAAAACATTGTGGGAATGGAAAAGATTCCAAAGGTAAGGAAAAACATACAGGCAATGAGATTAAAATAAGGAAAAGAGTTTTAAAACTAAGGCATTACTTCACTAACAGACAATGTAAGTCAGCAAGCCATGGTAATAAGTCACCAGAATGTAATAAAAGATAGGAGTTAGGTTTTTGGATCTCAAGTTTACAGAAGGTACAATATGGGAGGCTTCCTGATAATACATGGATATCCTTGTATGTCTCGAATATATTCAACATCCAAGAAACTGATTTAGGGGCATATTGGATGTGTTATGGACATTGAAATGTAAGAAAAATGTCTAATCAGAAGTTTATCTTTGGGTCAAATATGATACAAAAAACCAATATTTTCAAAGTGTGGTTGGGAACTTATAATCCAGTTTGAATTCACATACTGAATCCGCATCTCAGCATAATTGCTCTCAGATTGAAAATTCCAATCTGAACTACATGAACCAATTAATGAGCTCATAAAAGAAGTTCAATGAGCAGTTAATTGGTGATGAACAATTTTCCTATCCCCATCTCTGCTAGTCCTTTCGAAAGCTGGCTCTTCAGAGGTGTTGAAATCCCAGAATTATGTTCTGGACTGGTTTCAAAATTAAAACCATACTGTATCCCAACTCTCCAGATATTTAAAATCTGGCCCTATTGTTATGAACAGTCTGATTCAGCCTTATATTTGCCAAGGACAAGGATGGGTCTGGTGCCTAGTGCCTTTATTCCTGGTACCAAAGAGAATGACTTCCTCTGATTAAATACATGATTAAATACAGAGCTGATAGGGCTACCCAGTATTTAATTGGAAGAGATTTCTGTCAAATATCCAGCAGTGGGTGAGCAAACAGTTTGAGAATTGAGAGACAATGGAAGAGGTGATAGAAGTGGTGGTGAGGAGATAGAGCTTGGAACAATTGAAATTAATGCAGTGCTTTCATCAGATACCAACAAGCAGCAGCATGTAGTGGAGAAATAAGTTAGAGCCTATAGACTAAATCCTTGAGAAGCACCAGAATTAACAGTGTGGGAGCAAGAAGAGAAGTCAGTGCATGCAATAGATTGGTAAGAATGTGACTAAATTGCATGCAGACCTACTCAGGTGAATAATAATTGAAGGCTGCTGGATTAGGACAGTTTTATCAACAATATCTTTCTCTACATATACTCAACCTGTTTATCACTTTGAAAAGAGCCATTTCAGTAGTGCGCCAGAGGAGGTGGTTCATTGAAGGTGTTAAAACATGGAGTTTTGAGGAAGCTTAGATGGTAATGGTGAAGCCAAATAGAATGGCTATTTTGCTTTCCCAAAACAGAATGAAGTATAAAAATAGGCAAGCCTTGCTAAAACTATACATGGTACTACTTAGACTACACCTGGAATAGTGGGAACAGTTTTGGATCTTTCATCTAAGGAAAACTAACATTGGACATAGACCGGAGGTTTACTAGGCTGGTACCAGATATTGAGGGGTTGTTTTAGAGTTTGAGTAGATTGAGCATTTACTCTTTGGAATGTAGAGGAATGAGAAGCAGCTTTATTGACACTGACAAGATACATGATTCTGTGGAGATTTGACAAGTTACATGCAGAAAGCTTCTTGCCCCTTGTGGGATATTCTAGGCTTGGAGAACATAACCTCAGAGTAAGAATTTGCTTTAATAGGACAGTGATGGAGAGAAATTTCTTCTAACAGGGTTGTGAATCCATGAGATTCTTTACTGCAGAGAGCTGTAGCAGTTAGAAATTTGAGCACATCCAAGGCTGAGATAAACAGATTTTCAATCTGTAAGGGAATCTAGGCCTATGGATATAAGACAAGAAATTGAACTTGAGAACTATCCATCAGCCATAACCTCATTTGTCTGGAGGAGCAGATCTATAGACCAAATGGCCTATTTCTGTTTCTACATCTTATGGTTTTATTTAAGGAAGTTGAGCTCCGTTCAATGACAGCAGTGTGATTGGGAGGACTCAGATTTGATTGTTTGCAATATGCTTTATAATGCTGTGTGGTTGGAAGGAACAAATTGTTAAAGATTAAATATTTTTATGTTCTAATTTGACTGGATGGAAAGAATCTGGTGTGCCAAAATGCTTGCTGCATCAAAATGATGTTTTGTATGGCAACTTACCTTAGCAATAAATCTAGAAATGCATTGAATCTGCAGCAGTTAATCTGTACCATTGTTCCAGAAATTGCAAACTCAAAAAATCAAGCTGAAGAGATTGAGTCAATTAACACAACATGCTTCTGCAAGTCCTTTAGTAAAACAGCTAATTAGTCCTCTCCATAGCCCTTTCCTCACAGTACTGTCAGTTTTGTTTTCTCCCCCCTTTTCAAGAATGTATTAATTACTCTACAAAAACACTAATTGAATTCACCTGTAACCTTCCAGTCAGTACATTGCAGATGATAAGGTTTTTTTTTGCAAACATATTTCCATATCTTCCCTATGTCTTTTTCTCCTTTTATTTTAAGTCTGTGCACACTGGTTTGAGACACTACATCCAGTAGAATCAGCTTTCCCAAAACCTTAATCTAGAGGGGAAGATTAAAGATTTAAAAAGTAATATTTAGGAACTAATGTACAGCTGCTCCATTTGAAGTACGTTAGATATGCTGAACTAATATACGCTACCAATTCTGACTGATTTTTTTTTCCTTTTAGGTTATTGAATTCCTTCATTACTATTGGTTAAATTACACTATTCTAAGGAGAAAAATCCCAGTGTCTCGAGGGTCTCTCCATATTATTACACCTCCCACATCTCTGGCACCATTCTAAGAAATTCCCTTTGCACATTTTCTAAGTCCTTCCCAAAGGGTGATACTGAAAATAAGAAATTGTAATCCATTGAGACCTGACGAGAGGCTGGTGAAGATATTACTATGACCCTTTTGCTTATACATCTCCATGCCTCGGCCAAAAAAACTTGCATATGTTTATTTATGAAGCGCATCAATTATTCTCACCAAATTCAAAAACATTGTTTATGCAGACCCAATGGCATTCTGCATCTGAACTCTGTTTAAAATGAACTTCATCTTATTTTGTTCCCGAGAGGGAGTCATAAAATCTGTTATGTTTTAAGAAGCCACCAGAGCTGGTTATTGGAGTGTATTAAATCACAGCAATAAAACAGCTGGTCCTTTCAAGCTGCTGCCTCTCTTGAAGAGCTGGGAAGAATGAATCGGACAGAGGTAATATTGTCACGAGTGCTAAGCAAAGTAGAATAATGTGTGCATTACTTCATGCTTAATAATTCACAGAGTACATCTAAACAATTAAAGATTTACAGTTTCTGCCTGCCATGTAATATATTATGCTACTCTGTTGAAACCAACCCCAACTGGGCCAATTATTTATATTTTCTGACATATACTATACGGTGGTCAGCCACCCTAAAGAATCCAAATATCCTTTAACTTGCACAATTTTAAATGGTGGACTGATTATTGTATAAACTGTATTACAAGGGTTTGCAGAAATGACAGTGTGAGAGAATTAGAGAAGTTAGAATATTTTAAAATATCTATCCTACATTTCAGTTTTGTACTTGTACTTGTACTTTCAGTCAACACCCATGCTTAACCAATCAAGTAGAGTCAGTATTAATAGATTTAAAAAAAAGACTCTAATAATCAAAATGCATTGAACATAGATCATTATTTCCAAAATTCACCCTGACAGACCCAAAGGATTCAGGGAACAAAGTCGAAACCAGGGGAGATGACAGCTGCTTATCAGCAAGCAACTTATTTACAAATTTGTTCCTAATTGAGGACATAGTTCTTGATAGAGGTCAATAATTGTTTATGTCAAGAAGTGAAATTCCCAAAATATTAGCTGGGTCAGGCTGAAAATGCCTGCTCAGAATTAATATGCACTTATTGGAAAACATTATTTTCATTGTCTTAATTTTCCTCTGTTTGGTCCACTTCAAACCAGACTAAAACATACATTTCTTTCCAATCAATTTTAATGGATTATAATATCGTTCACACTTGATAAACCGTGAGTTGACTATGTTACACAAATGACATAGAAAGTCACATGATTAACTTCATTAATAATTAAAGCTCAATTATTTTCATTTCCCTGCTTGTGAGAGGGTAATGTTTTAAAATAACTTGTTAGTAAGAACTTCCATTAGGCATAACAATCAGAAAGGGGGTCAAACTTTAGATAAGGTTTGTTTGATCTGTTATTACTCCACTTCAATGGCAGTGATGCAGGTGAGCTATTAGTAAAAAACTAGCGTGTTCTCCTTAAAGTAAGCTTGCATCTCTTGCAATGACAGAGTATGTTTGAGCAGGAAATCACAGCTTCTAACACAAAAGGAGCTTGTTTGACCTGTTGTATTAGTTCTCTGAAGGAATACTTCAACAAGTGCCACTCCCCTACATTCTCCTTCTAGCATTCTTTCATTTCAGGAACTACTCAAGATTCCTGATGAAAGGCTTATGCCCGAAACATTGATTCTTCTGCTCCTCGGATGCTGCCTGACCTGCTGTGCTTTTCCAGCACCACAGTCTCAACTCTCATCTCCAGCATCTGCAATCCTCACTTTCTCTTACTACACAAAATCCCTCATGAATATTACAATCGCAGCCTCCCCCACACTCTGGCAGTATTGTCAAAATCCAAACTAGCCATGGCGTGAAAAAAAACGTTTCCCTTCAAATCACAGTTGCCTTTTTTTAAACCTTAAATTACCTAAATCAGCACTATCTAGTTCTCACTGTTCCCACCAATGGATATTGTTTCTGCCTATCTATTTTGTCCGGATGCCTTGTGATTTTGAATACCTTTGCCTAATCTCATCTCAATCTTTTCTTCAAGGAAAACAGTCAACAGTCTAAACACATCATTGAAATTCTTCATTCCTGGGTGTCACAAGTTGTTGACATAATTTCCTCAGTGATTAAAATTCATTCAGTATTGACTATTCCATTAAAGCATTATCGCAACATATGAATTCAAGATAGATTGGTAATATGTGCCCTATAGCTTTTGCAATACTCACTTGTCTCTGTATGCTTAGATGCATCTTATCCAGTCCCAGTGCCTTTTCAATTTTAAGTAAAATTCATCAGTTTTAAACTCTCCAAGTGTCTGAACTGCCTCCTCTTTTACAATGACTTGTGCAGCATATTTTTTCTAGATAGCAATAGATTAAAATTATTCAATTAATACCTTATTCAAGCTCCCTCACTCACCTACCCCCAATTTGGATTTTGAACTATTGACTTTTTTATTATGATAGTTGTTGGTCTTTTCTCAATGTCTCTCTTGAGCTTCCCCTACTAGGTTTTCAACCTTCCTCTGAATCTTTTATAATCAAAGTGTTTCTTTGTTGTAGTATCCACTTAACATCTATCAAAAGAACACTTTTTCAATGTTATCATAATCTCCTATCTGTCTTGTGATCCAGGGAGTTCTTGATTTGTTTGGTCAAACTTTCGTACCTATGGGAACGGACCTATGGGAACGCTCTTATTTAGAACAATGTTCTTTGTTCAATTACAGATTTATCCTGTAAAACTCTAACTCCAGCTTCTGTGGGTTTGATCCATTTGGCTGCACTTAGCCAAAAAAAGTGAGAGTAGCATCAAGCTTCTTGGAGGTTTTCTGCGTTGAGGCTTATCTTTGTATCTTATCCAAAGTTGCTTCGTTAACTAGTTACCTTGACCCGAAAGCATCTCTTATGTTAGATTCTAGTCCTACCTTATGACATGCCCTTCCTGGAACAAATCACCGCTCAGTGGACATTAGCTGAAGAAACAGCACTCCTGACACATGTGCCATGTTTTAAAGCCACTGTGCACCAAGACAAGCACTGGCATTCTCTGCTTGGTGACGGACACAATGTGATGGTGTCAGCAAAGGTGAAAGTGGGGCTGAGACTTTCCAACAGGGACTGAGCGATCCTGGTGGAGGAGGCAGTGCAGAGAGGAACACCATTTTTCCCTGAGGACTGGCAGAGGGGACCATGCTACCAGACCCTGTCAGCCTGGTCCATGATCATCACATGTGTCTCCAAAGCATGGAAGAATTGTCAGCAGTACCACAAGATAAAAGAGCTCATCACTCTGTCCGGGTAAATGCGCACTCTTCTCTCTGCTTCCATACATTCTCGCTAGCTCTTCTATTGCACATTCCACCAAGGCTCATGCCCTTTTGTGCAGTAGTGTCTGCAACATCTTCCCCAAACCACTCTTTTCCCACACCAGTAACCCGCGTGGCCTCAACACTGCTTACTCACTCACGCAAGACAGCTCACCACCTTTCAACCACATGCACTAGCACTAACAACTGTGTCTTCCACTTTGATTTCACTCAACCCCTCTCTTTCTCTCCATCCAGGAGAAAACAGATAACAATAGGGTAAAAAAGGTCCAGACAATAGGGCAGAAAGCCTGACATCAGATTCCTCACAGAGGGAGAGATTAATTGTCACATACATCTTGAAGATAAAGTGAAAAGTGTTTTGTCACCACAATCTGGCACTATTTTGGGGTATAATAAGGATAAAAAAAATTACTCAAGTAAAAAAAAATCTTCTGTTCAACACAGCTTCAGGGTTTCTGCAAGGTGTCCCAGTCCTCAAAGACTCCCACTCTGAGAATAGCAACAACGATACTGATGCCCCAGGAAACCCTGGCTCTGCTGCCTCGCTAATACCAAGAGTCCAGACTCTGGGACTACCATCACTATCAGGAATCCCCATGTTGGCACCGCCAATGGCAAGAGTCCAGGCTCTGTGCTTAATACCACTAGTACAGGAAAACTGCTGATAGCAGTACAGGCTGCAGGCCTAATGCTGCCAAAAGTCCAGGATCCAAATGTGGCGTGTAACTGAGTCCTTGTGGTAGAAGACCTAGATTACTCTTACAGGGATGCAGAGAGATCAATTTTCCTTTTATCAATCTGTCCACAGATATTTCCTTTCATCTGATTCCAGCCTTGTGTACTCTATAATGTCTAAGAAGAGGCTTTGTGAAGCTGGTTTTGCAGGAAGCAAGAGAAGGAGGGTGTATACAAATGCCAGGTTGAGTGGTGTTCACAAAACCCCAAGGAAGTGGAAGCCAGTTGATGTAAATTTTTATGTGGGCCCATTTGGCTAAATGTTTCCAGTATCTTGCTTGAACTGCACTTGTTCTAGTACCTTACCAGCAGATGGAAGCTGAAAACTTGGCTTTGCATATTTTCAAGGGAATGTTCTCGAGCAATAAGTAGTGGAGGGTTTTGGAAGCTCTCAGGATGTGGTGAAGCCTTGGAGTCTTTAAAAAATGATTTTGTGAACTTTTCTCGTTGATTGATTGGGAGCTGAAGTTGGGGCCTTTATCATTAGTCTGGGGGCATATAAGTGGCTTAATCCTCATTGTCTTGATCACAGAGACTTCTCACAAATGAACAATGGCATGGTGTCTCCCTATGTTAGTAGTTAGATTCTCCTGCAGTGTTGAACTCCCCTGATAGTGTTAAAATTAGATTACAGCTTTGATGGCTTCATTGGGATGTAACTACTGAACTTCAAGTAGGTCATTGCCTACTGTAGCGAGAATCTCAGCCAAGTTAGTCAGCAAAAATCAAATGGTGGATCAACTCAAGAGCAGAATCAGCCCAATCTTAACATCTCCTAATCACCATTTTCACTGAGGTTAAAATTAAGACCCAATCTTATATCTATTATTTACTATATTCTTTTCTTAATTTTATAAAACATACACTCTACAGCAAGCTGCTGAATGATATATTGCAGGAGTGAAGTAAACAAGGCCATGGGAGGGACTAGGCCACACAGAAGGCGATGTAACAGAATGGAGTTTACTCATCTTTGTAAGACACAGTGAGTGAACACTTATAAGTTGACTACTCAAACAGAATCCGAATCAGTTCCAAATTAAACTGAGTTCTTGTGGCTGTTGCTGTTTGTGTATCATTTGTTTTTTAGTGAACAGGAAACAGGAAACAGTTGTTTTACAATGGTATTATTCAGATTGATTAACATTTAATGATTTCAACATTTGAGGCAGTTAGCTATTAGGATTTTGGCTGTTAGTAAATTGGCGATTTGAGTCAATCAATCCAACAGCTTCTTTAGCTCCTTGTGGGCATTTTGATTAGATTAGATTCCCTACAGTGTGGAAACAGGTCCTTTGGCTCAACCAGTCCACACCGACCCTCCGAAGAGCAACCCACCCAGATCCATTTCCCTCTGACTAACGCACCTAGCGCTATGGGCAATTAAGCATGGCCAATTCACCTGACCTGCACATCTTTGGACTGTGGGAGGAAACCAACGCAGATACAGGGAGAATGTGCAAACTCCACACAGACAGTTACCTGAGGCTGGAATCGAATCTGGGACCTTGGTGCTGTGAGGCAGCAGTGCTAACCACTGAGCCACCGTACCGCCCCATATTTCTTATAGAAATATGTTTCACAGATGCACAGTTGTCAACAAATAAAAAAAATCCACAAAATCATAAGTATTTATACTTTTTTTACACAAGTTGTCTAATATCTAGTAAGCATTCACTAATGTCCACATTCTCATGACCTCTTACGAAGCACTTGCATTTTGACACTACCTATAACCAGTCTGAGATCTTGCAAGATCTGGGTCAATGATTCAGTGAAAGAAAAAGTAAGAAGTTAGTTTCCTTTAATTTAGATGTGTAAAGGGAGAATCATTTAGCCCACATTCCTGAGATTCTGACAGTTTTTTTTTCTGACATTGCAATGATTGCAGCCTTTCCAATTTAATCAGGTAATTGGGAATATTTTTTTCATTGGCAATGTGCTGCATCTTAATGAAGTGGGACAGTAGCAAGCACACTGCTCCAGCTGTTAGCATGATTCTGTTGGAGCATCACAGAGCTGCATGATATGTGTGGCCTGAATTTCCCCATTGCTGTATTTAGAACTGTGTCCTGAATAAAATGGAAGTGCATCAGTTCCTTTCACAATTTTGTGCCTTTTCCCTTTATTTATTTGGCAACACAATCTGGTCATCAGTCACTATGAAATTCAAATCCAGAGATTTCAAACAATTGCTCTCCATTTGGGCATCCTGTGAAAGATGTGTTGCAGAAATAGATTTTTCCAGGCAGTAAGGAGTGACAATGTGACAGGATGCAAAAACATAAGAGTTGTTAAAAAAAGGTCTTTCATGGCTTCCATCAGAACAGAACATATATGCTACCAACTCCAAGCTGGTGCAACGTGCCTGCTTGATTCTCACTAATATTGGCTTAGGCTGATGTTTAGAAGTCAGGCTAGAATGCAGAAGTGTTTTGGGCTTTATTTGAGCAGTGTGAAAAGCCTTAAAGAGATCTCTACAAGACCGAGAAATATTAGCCATAGCTATGGTTTATAAGTACCAACTAGTGGAAATAGATTCAGAATTTCCAGTGAGTACCCAAATGTGTAAAACCATGTTCACAACCATCACCATGGTCACTCCAATCCACTGACCAACACTCTACCCCAGATCCACAGAAAGACCTGTTGGTGTAAACACCACATGCCATTAGGAAGATAACAACTTCCTCCTGCTACTGCTGGAGAATGACAATTAGTTGGCCATTTAAGAGTCTCAAATAGCCTAAAAGCAGATAGACCACCAGACGCTTCCCCACAACTGGAAAAATAGCACAAGTGGGTGATAGGTTGATAGCTTAGCAATAATCCCTCATATCTCAACATGTTTTTACATTGCCCTTTGCCACAGGACAAGTGTTCCCTTCAGCTTTAAAGCCAGTGGAAGTGATCAGAGATTTTAAGGCTATGGTTTTCAATAGCTTGCTCCCAAGGTGGCAACTGGGATCACACTTGCAGCATATATATTCTGAGTGCTCCAGTCAGGAATTCAGCGGGTTTCTGGAGACATTGCTGTGATCACCTCAGCAGCAAGCCATTTGCACCTTTCCCCTTTATCCTTCTTTCTTGTATGGCTTCAAGAAGCATGCAGCATTGCAATAAATCTGATGAATTCTTTGGCCAAATTTTGAAGAATGCTTGCAACATCTTTGGTGATGTGAATTACAGTTTGACAAATTTTGTAGCATATGAATCTCCAATTACATTGCTCATTCAAATTGCCCTTTAAATGCTCCTTCAGTACTCTTTCTAAAGGATAAAATTTACAGTTAGTACACTAAAAATGCAAGGTACAATTGAGTTGATTTAATGTCCATTTGATGCACCATCTATTCCACACAAGTTTTCTTCAGTGGACAATGACTGAGCTCTGACATGTTGACTGATAATTTACTTGTATCTCCACCAATGTCATCTACTGTATCTGTTGCACCTGATGAAGTCTCCTCTACATCGAGGAGACAGGATGCCAACTTGCAGACTGTTTCAGAGAACATCTCTGGGACACCCACATCAACCAACCCCATCACCCCATGGCTGAACACTTCAACTCCTCCTCCCACTCTGCCAATGATATGCAGGTCCTGGGTCTCCTCCATCGTCAAACACTTAGCACCCAACGCCTGGAGGAAGAATGCCTCAGAGTCCGCCCTGGCACCCTCCAACCACACGGGATCAATGTGGATTTCACCGGTTTCCTCATTTCCCCTCCCCCCACATTATCCCAGTCCCCAGTCTCCAACTCAGCACCACCCTATTGACCTATCTATCACCTTTCCCATCTATCTGCTCCATCCTCCTCTACAACCTGTCAGCTTCTTATCCATCTTCATCTACTGATCGCATTCTCAGCTACCTTCCTCCAACCCCACTCTCCTCCCATTTATCTCTTAACCCCCTCAACCCACAAGTCTCATTCCTGATGAAGGGCTTACACCCAAAACGTTGATTCTCCTGCTCCTCGGATGCTGCCTGATCTGCTGTGCTTTTCCAGCAACACACTCTTGACTCTGATATGTTAATACAAACACACAGCAGGTCAAGCTAATTTGATAATACCCAATGTCACATTATTTAATTATTCTTTCGCAAATCCTGTTGTCACATTCGGATTAAAAATAATGTACCGGGGTTAATACTGTGACATCTTCAGGAAATGAGAAATTAAAGCAAGCACAAAAGTCCAGCAACCGAACCACTCTTAAAATTTTTAAATAGTTAAGATCCCATAATTTACACATGTAATATTCCATTAGTTACAACCTGAAAATGACTCATTTGTCATGACAGTCTGCATCATGTTAGGTAATCAAACCTGAATTGAAAATTATATTCTGCCCCAAATGCCATGAGCACTTATCTAATCTTTTAACCTTTCATGTTACTGAATATATTTTGAAAATTCAAATACTCTTATATGCGCTGGTTCCTTGTTATCCACCCTATCCTGTTACCGCCTCAGTTATTTGCAATAAATTTGTCAAAGTCAGTTAAATTTTCACTTTATCCAATCATATTATGATTTCCTAACTGTCTTCCATCATAGTGGATTCAAGTATTTTTCCCAAAAATGATGTTAGGTTAACTGACCTGTAGTTTTCTGATTTCTCTTTCCTTCTTTTTTTGAATGGAAGTGTTGGATTTACAATATTTACAATTAGGGCTTTTCTGGTGATTAGAGAATTTTGGAAGATTACAACCAATGTATTCTCTATTTGTGCTGCAACTTTCTTTAAGACACTTGGATGCAGGCCATCAGGTCCAGGTCATGGATCCACCTTTAGTCCCAATAGATTTCCCTTACTTTCTCCCTCGAAAAATGTGTGCTTAAAATTCCTGTCTCCCTTTCCCTCTTGATTTTCAACTCTTCTTGAGATTTTGTATTCACGTTTTTCTATAGTCAAGACAAATATGAAATACCTGTTCAACACTTTTGCCATTCCCTTGTTTTTCATTATCCATTCCATAGTCTCACGTTTTGCAGGTTTAAAACAGCCACATCTTCAATGTTTGATCTCAATCATCTGTCTAACTGCGCTGAAGAGGGTAGATCTTTTACATCAACCCATTGTCTAGTCTGGAGTTATATTGTTCACACTCAGCAATTGAATTACTGGCGAAATTGATTTGTGAATATAGCTCTCTCGATTAGTGTCTAAGCCTCTTCTTGAAATGCATTTTTTCCTCATACTTATCATTTGTGTTATCAATTTATCCATATGTTATAAATACTGTTTGCAATGTTACAAAGCCTTTAACATTGACTACTCCAACACTCTTCCCTTATTCGTTGGGGAACTTTAGAGTTAATATGTTTTGTCCTTTCCTTTAACACTTGGTTTTCATGAACTCCATCACTAGTCATATGCTTTCTCCTTAGGTTACTAAATCTGTTCTCTTATGATCCCTCCTGCAACCTAGTTTTTGAATTCAATGAGTCATGGAGTAATAGAGCACGGAAACAGACCCTTTGGTCCACCTCATTGTGATTAATAACTTTCTACCTGCTAAGTTCTGATTTCATGACCATATCCTCCTTCCTAAGTCTCGCACTCCAGAGAGTGTCATGTAGCTGCTCTGACATCCTTCATCCTCACACAACATACCAACCTGGAGTTATAATAAGACCCACAGAAATTCTTGTCTGTTCCCATAACTAATGGATCCTCTATCTCAACTGCTGCTCCTTTTGCTATGAAGATGTGGGTGTACTGTACCTTTGAGAAAGCTAAAGCTAGCAGAACTACCTGTTATCTGTGAAAATTCGAGAGTTGTAAATAACTGTTACATCAAGGGGTAAACTATCCTGCTTAATTTAAACTAGCAACACAGAAAAGATTTATCTTGTGCAGTAATCTGTGAAAATTCAATAGTCCAAGAACTATTTAAAGTAAAAATTAACAACTTTATTTCTTAAAGTATAACAGAGAATAATTAACAACTAATAACAACTCCTTCCTCTAACCTATCTTTTACTTTCCCTCCTATAATACTAGCCCAATAAAACCCCAAATTAAGATTTAGTGAAAAATTCAAATTTCAAAACCAGTCAGCGGTTGAATCTTCTCTTTATAGTTTCCTCTGTAGATTTGCTCTCCAGGTCAGTATTGATGTTTTTCTCTGTGCAAACTCCTTCTCTAGACAAGTCCCTCTCAGACAGTTCTGACTAGCAGCCTACATCTGTTGGTCTTTTGGCAGTTGTCTCTCAACCGTTCAATTTTTTGGGTCTTCTACCCCCAGAGCATCGGATTGTGTCATTAGCTTTTAGGAATGTACTAAATTCAAACTGGATTGGAGTTTGTTTTTTTGGCGTATAATTTAAACTGATTGGCCTAATTCAAATTTCTTTTTGTCTCCAGGCACCAACTACCCAAGTTGCTGGACTGGAAGGTTACATTGTATCTTATTCAGAACACTTGGTGCTGTCAGGTAATCCTGCTGGCTTTCAACTGTCTTAAAGGTACAGTACACCCACATCTTCATAATACTTTAGGCTTCCTCCCCTCCTGCTTGTGATGTCAGAAACTTGACAGTGTCTGTACTCTGTTGAGGAGCAAGCACTGCCATTAGCTTTCAAAATGGAAAACCAATTTGTCATGGGGACCCAGGGAACTCCTACACTAGCTGCTTGTTTCTCTTAGGTTGCCTGGTAGTCACCCACTCCCTTCCTTCTTCCAGTCCTTTGAGCAGTGATGTGCCACCTCGCTAAACATGCTATGCATGTAACTCTCAGCCTTGCAGATGCATCACAGTATCTCCAGCTGCTGTTCAAGTTCCCAGAAACCCAGAGCTCAGGTATCTACTGTTGGGAACACTTCCTGCATTTGTGTTAGTCTAAGGCACAGGTAGCGTCTGTGACTTCCCGCATATCACAGGTCACATATTCCACTTATCTGACCTCGCCTGCCATATGTCTTAAATGCACTTAGTCTTAAAAATTTCAGGTGCCTATTATTCTTTGACTTACTTAACTTACTAACACTTATTGTTATTACTCATTGCACTTTATTCTGCTTGTTCTGTCTTCATTTATCCTTGGTGCTCCTAATTTTCTAATTTATAGCTATTTAGGGACAGGCCCTAATGGTAATTTTTGCCAGCCTTGAAGTCACATCTTCTTGTGATGTCATTCTGGATTTGTTTCCCCAGTTCAGTGCAACTGAATGTGCCTCACTGTGTTGTCAGCATTTGATCCATATCCCTCTAAACATTTCCTATTCATGTACCTTTCTAAATGTCTTTTAAATGTTCTAACTACACTTGGATCTATCATGTTCTCTGGCAGCTCATTCCATATATGCACCACCATCTGTGTGAAAATGTTTCTCCCCAGCTCCTACTTAAATCCTCCTCTCACCTTAAAAATATTGCCATTAGTTCTGGATTCATATAGCCTGAGGAAAAGACCTTTGCGATTCACCTTATCTATCCTCTCATGACTTTAGAAATCCCTATAACGTCACCCCTCAAACTCCTGCACTCCAGTGGAAAAGGTTTGAACCTATCCAGTCTCTCCTTACAACTCAAACTCTACAGAACTGGCAACATCCTAGTAAATATTTTTTGAACCCTTTCCAATTCAAGAATGTACTTTCTACAGCAGGTTGACCAGAACTATACAAAGTAGAGTGGCCTCACCAACATCCTGTACAACCCCAACATGACATCCCAACTCCTACAATTTATTTATACAATTCAATAAGGGGCAAGCTCTCAAGTTCAGTTGAAGACCACTCTCTTTTACCAGTAGTGGGTCCAGTATCCAATGAATCAAAATCAACTTCTCCCACACCAATCTTGGTGATGTGCTTCCAAAGTTTTTATCAACTCTATTGGCAAATTCACTTGGAGCCCTGGTAATAATCCAAAGGTTTTTTTATCTGAAAAAAATGTGGCATGTTATGAAAGGTTTTCATCTTGCACTGATCAGGACAAAACAAAGAATACCAAAATTCAAAGATTACCTACTACAGGATGAAAGGATTCTGATTGACTATCAATTCAACTCTATTTGGATGAGGCACCTTCAAACCCTTGAGATGTAAAAGGCTTGAACATATTATTTTGTTTGATAACTGGGAGATAGTGAGGACTGCAGATACTGGAAAGTCAGTGTCGATTAAATGTGAAGCTGGAAAAAGCACATTTGTCAAGCAGCAGCAGGGGAGTAGGGGAGTTGACGTTTCAGGTCGGTAACTTACATCAGGACTCCTGAGGGACTCGCAGATAACTGGTCCCAATTTATGAATATATTTCTTACAAAGGATTGGTGAACTGTGTTGCTCAATCATGGAATCTGATTGATCAGTAAACCTTTAGTTTTGAGTTCTGCAAATGTAGACTGGTTGAGTACCATCTATATTCAGCCTATTACAAGTAATAGGATGTACATGTGGTTTGATGTGATCAGCCACTTGCTGAGCCATTCATCCCAATACTTGGCATCAGACTGATAATAAATATGCATGATGTTTGATAGTGTTGTAAGCAGACTGAATTGTTGTTAGTTGAAAGTACTGTTTGCCTAGTGTCTGCAACATAACAACTTAGAATTGCTTAAATATGGATTCAGTGATGACACAGTTGTTTAATCTCAGAAAAAGAAATCTGCCTTACGTGGGATTTCTGAAGGTATATAAAATTTCTGTTTGTCCAGCTGGAAATTCAGCTGAGACAGAAATCTATTACTATGCCTTACAACCAACAAGGCAAGCAACTGAAAACTTCAGAGTTTTTTTTATTTGGATGAATTCAAAGCACTAATTCTCCTCTTCTAGATAACAATTAATTTACCCAAGTTCAGACAGCAAAGCAGAGATTGGCCACTCCAGACAAAATCTAAAATCATATCTCTTTATTCTATTTGATCCTGGTGCAAGTGAAGAAGGTTACAATGAAACGACTGCGTAGCTTTATTTCATTCAGAGTTAAACCGATTCAATCTAACTTGGAGAAAACGCACCATCCATTTAACTCTACAATAAATGTGTCTAACTTTCTTACATCAGAATGCTTGTCAGAGAGTAGTAAAGTTTAAACAGTGGTTGTACATGAAAATATAACTTGTAAAATCCTGATAGATAAGTGGTACCAGGCCTGAGTATTTTCAGAATTTTCTGATTTTTGTTTCAAAATTGCAACATTCATAATATTCTCTATGTGTATTAATTAGAGTCATAGAGATGTACAGCATGGAAACAGACCCTTCGGTCCAACCCGTCCATGCCGACCAGATATCCCAACCCAATCTAGTCCCACCTACCAGCACCTGGCCCCTATCCCTCCAAACCCTTCCTATTCATATCCCCATCCAAATGCCTCTTAAATGTTGCAATTGTACCAGCCTCCACCACTTCCTCTGGCAGCTCATTCCATACACGTACTACCCTCTGTGTGAAAAAGTTGTCCATTAGGTCTCTTTTATATCTATCCCCTCTCACCCTAAACCTATGCCCTCTAGTTCTGGACTCCCCGATCCCAGGGAAAAGACTTTGCCTAGTTACCCTATCCATGCCCCTCATAATTTTGTAAACCTCTATAAGGTCACCCCTCAGCCTCCGATGCTCCAGGGAAAACAGCCCCAACCTGTTCAGCCTCTCCCTATCGCTCAAATCCTCCAACCCTGGCAACATCCTTGTGAATCTTTTCTGAACCCTTTCAAGTTTCAAAACATCTTTCCGATAGGAAGGAGACCAGAATTGCACGCAATATTCCAACAGTGGCCTAACCAATGTCCTGTACAGCCGCAACATGACTTTAAAGAATACAACACCAGAGCCAGAGACAGAGATTAGGTGCAGAAGTAAGACTTCAGATAGTGATTAATCAAGAACAGTATGCATGGTTTTGTTAAATGAGAAGTCATGTCTGATCAACTTGATGTAATTTTTTGAAGGGGGGACCAGGGCTCTCATCGGCCTTTCGATGAGATACCACATGGGAGAATTACGGCATAGGTAAGAGCCATGGTCCAAGGAAATTTGGAGAATTGGTTCCTGAATTAGCCAAGTGGCAGGAAGCAGAAAGCAATAGCTGATGTGTGTTTTCTCTGACAGGAAGCCTGGGTCTAGTGGGGTTCCGTAGTAATCAGTGCTGGATTCTTACTGTTTGTGGTGTATATATATGATTTAGACTTGAATGTGGAAAAGTTGAGCAGTAAGTTCACAGATGATGCAAAGGTTACTGCAGTGGTAAATAGTGAGGAGGATGACTTTAGATTACCCAAAGATATAGACAAGTTGGTCAGATGTGCTGTTCAGTGGCAAATGGAAGTCAAACTGTAGAAGCAGCAGGTGGTACATTTGGACAAGTCAAACCAGGTAAGGAATACATGATGTACATAAGAACCCTAAGGAACAGAGGGACCTTGCTGTGCATGTATACCAGTCCCTTACGGTGGGTAAAGTGATTATGAAGAAATATACGCCTTTTCCAGCCAAGGCATAGACTTTAAGGGGAGGAAGGGAATGTTTAAAATATTGGTTACGTCATATGGCTAGTGTATTGTGTGCAGTTCGAGAATCCACATTATGGGAGGTACAGAATCATACTGGAGAAGGTGCAGGGGAGATTTACTGGGATTTTTCCTGTGCTGGAGATTTTTAGTTATCAGGAGAGATTGGAGAAACTTGTTTCCTACGAGCTAAGAAGATTGAAGCAAATATGATCTGATATTTATGAAGTTGTAGGCTGCATAAATAAGGTAGAAAGGAAGAAACATTTCACCTGCATGGTGGGACCAATGATAATTGAGCATTATTTAAGTTACAGGTCAGAAGATGTAGAGGGGGGTGAGAGGAAAAACATTTTCATCCAAGAGTACTGTGAGTTGGAAAATACTGCATGTAAGGATGGTTAAAGGCATAAATGCTCATAACATGTAAGTAGTATTTAGACGTATTCATGATGTCAAGTCATATAAGGCTATGGGTCAAGAGCTGAAAAATAGGATTAGAACAGTTTGCTGTTTTAAACCAGTGCAGACTCAATGCATGAAGGGCCTTTTTCTGTGCTGTAGACGTTTATGACTCTATAAGCATTATTGTACAACTTGTTATATTTGTGCTAATGTTTCAGGTTCACCATGAATTTGACAAGTGCACACTTGAAGTGATGTAAGTGCTGTTTAATATAGCCACATGCATTTAGAGTAGAAGTAGTCCAGCCAGCCCTTCAAGCCTGCTCCATCATACTATAAGTATCTAAGCAATCCATTAGAGTTTGGAATTTTCATCAAACCTGATAACCTTTACCTAACAAGAATCCTTTTACAAATAAAAGTAAAATATTGCAAATATTGGAAATCTGAAATAAAAACAACTGGTGGAGAATCTACGTAGATCTGACAGCATCTGAGGAAAGAGAGAAACAGAGTTAATACCTTGAGACTAGTACAAGTCTTCTTCGGAATTAACCCCCCTTTAGATCAAAATGTTATGTTGGACTCAAAACGTTTACTGTTCCTCTATCCACAGCTGCTGCCAGAACTTACTTACATTTGCCTTCAAAATATTTAATAACTATGATTTCATTGCATTCTGAGGCAGAGTTCCAAAGTTGTACAATCCTCAGAAAAATTCCATTCACCTCTGACCAAAAAAAAGGCAACTCTTTGTTTTAAAACAGTGTTCTTTAGTTCAAAGTTCACTCATAAGATTAAATATCCTTTCCACATCCACCTTGTCAAGATCATCATGAACTTATTAACTTCAATTAAATTATATCGCATTCTTCCCAATTCCAGGGAAAAAAAAGCTCTGGATCTCCAATCTTTCCTTATTAGACAATGCACTCAAACAACATTTTAAAATAAGGACCAGATGGGTCAGCCAGGTGGACCTTAGAGTGAGTTCCCTGATTGAGTGTGTTAATCTGGTCCAATCAGGGTTCCCTGTCTGACAGATAAGAACAGGAGTGACCCAAATCCCCGCTCGCCTGACGGACGAGGGAAATGTGGCATATAAAAGTCCTTTCTCTGACGATGCCAAGACGCCCAAGTCCTCCTGGTCGAGGCCTATCCTGAAGACGGTGTGAGGCCGGTGGTGGTGTACGGCTCGTCGGGAATGTGTCTTCTTGTAGTCGGATTGCTTGTGAATGCAGCCCAAAGAGGGTGGTAAACTCCATCTAAGGCTAAATACTGGCATGAGTCCGATAGTCAACAAGTACCATAAGGAAAAGTTGAAAAGAACTTTGAAGAGAGAGTTCAAGAGGGTGTGAAACCGTTAAAAGGTTATAGTGAGCAGGGCAGCGGTAGACGTCTGGTACGTGCCCACCGCCATCCGATGATTTAAAACGGTGGTGCTCGGACCCGACGTAGTGTACCACTTGGAGGATGCTCAGGTGTGCGGTGGGATCCCGTCCGCGCTCACCCCAGCCCAGACGGAATTTCACATTGGCCCCAAGATCCCGTACTTCCCATGGGAGCCTGTGCCCCACAAACTGAGCCACTTCCGGAATTTTCGTTTTGTCCCTTTTAAGGATGTAAAAGGGCGGGCCCTGTATCGACTGCTGCTGCACACCATCCACCTCTTCTCCCTCATCCACCGTCCGGACACGCCTTGGCGGTGGGGATCCCCAGTGGAGGGCTCTCTACACAGGAGACCTCCCCCTTTCTCTCAGGGATCTGGGGTGGAGGGTGTTGCATGCAGCAGTCCCCTGCAGCCACACATTGCAGTGGTTCACGGACTCCCAGCCCAACTGCTTGTTCTGTGGCGCTGTGGAGTCCATGGACCATGTATATATTGGGTGGGGACATTTGCACTCCCTGTTTGATTTTCTTAAAAACCTCCTCCTCTGCTTTTGGCTGCACTTCAGTCCCACGCTCCTGATCTTCGGGCACCCGGTACGGAGGAGGGAGGGCAGGTCTGAAGACCTCCTCGTGGGTCTGCTCCTGGGCCTGGCCAAACTGGCCATCAACAGGTCGAGGCAGCGGGCCGTGGAGGGGGTCGTTAGGGCCGACTGCCTGCCCCTCTTCCGCGGTTACGTTAGGGCCCGGGTGTCCTTGGAGAAGGAGCACGCGGTGTCCACCAACACCCTGGAGTTGTTCAGGGAGAGGTGGGCACCGCAGGGAGTGGAGTGCATCATTTCTCCCTCCAACTCTATTTTGATTTAGTCCCTACCCTCCCCTTCACTGTTTTGATCATACAGCACTGCCCTTTGATGTGAACTTTGTGTCTTTCACTGTGTCTCACACCTGCACACACACACCATGGGTACTGGGGAAAAAAATAAGCACGACCGCACTTAGGTGGTAGTGTGGGGGTTAAATTAAAAGAAAATAAAAAAAAAGGACAGGTGTGGCCCCATTTGCCACCGGGCAGTGGGGATCCCCAGTGGAGGGCTCTCTACGCGGGAGTCCTCCCCCTTTCTCTCGGGGATCTGAGGTGGACGGTGCTGCACGCAGCGGTCCCCTGCAACCACACATTGCGGTGGTTCACGGACTCCTAGCCCAACTGCTTGTTCTGTGGCGCTGTGGAGTCCGTGGACCACGTGTATATTGGGTGTGGGCGTTTGCACTCCCTTTTTGATTTTCTTAAAAACCTCCTCCTCTGCTTTTGGTTGCACTTCAGTCCCATGCTCCTGATCTTTGGGCACCCACTACGGAGCAGGGAGGGCAGGTCTGAAGACCTCCTCGTGGGTCTGCTCCTGGGCCTGACCAAACTGGCCAAAACAGGTCCAGGCAGTGGGCCGTGGAGGGGGTCGTTAGGGCCAACTGCCTGCCCCTCTTCCGCGGTTACATTAGAGCCCGGGTGTCCTTGGAGAAGGAGCACGCAGTCTCCACCAACATTCTGGAGTTGTTCAGGGAGTGGTGGGTGCCACAGGGAGTGGAGTGCATTATTTCCCCCGCCAACTCTATTTTGATTTAAACCCTGCCCTCCCCTTCACTGTTTTATCACACAGCATTAAATAAAAAGGAAAAAAAAAACAGGAGTGTCAAAAGAGGTGCCTTTCCCACTGCCCTGCTCCCACGGCCTGCAATGCTGCAGACTGAGCAGACAACCCGAAGCACAATGATGAGCTCCTTCCAGCCCACGCCCCTCCTTCTCACTGAATGAAGACAATCACCAGAAGCAGAATCCATCTCTTGTTTGAGCCTTGAATACCTGACTCTGTTTCACTGAATGAAGATTGGACTCAGAAACAGAAATTAAATAAACTTCCTATCTGCATTGTGAAAAAATAAGAAAAAAAATGAACAGGAGTGTCAGTAATTCAGTTCACTCTGGTTCTGACAGATTTGGATCTGTGTCTCCACATGTAAATAGAGGGTGACTTGGTGATGGGGTACTGGCCTCTGTGGAGTTATTTCAGTCACCATTAAGACAACACATTATTCCAGACTTTGATCGAATACAAATTTTACCACTTACACTATTGGGAATCCAAATCACGTCACTCGAATATGCCTGGAATTCAGAATAGCTAGTCCATTGACAATACCACTGTGCCACCATCACCTTCCCACAAGTTCCTAGACCATCGCTGAACATATGGATTTCTGGCATAAGTTGTGATAGTCCTTTGATAGCACTTACACCAAGACTGCACCAGCACAAAATCTGAATTTCAGCTTTGCTACAACTTCATGGGAGCAATGTGCTGGTAAGTAAAACCCACCTCTCCATGACTTGCATCCTTAGTATAAATGTTATGATTTAATGACCAAAATATTCAACTGTTTTCTTTTTCAACTGTTGCCCAAAATAAGAGACATTCACCAGTCTTCTTTCACAAACCTCAAACAAATCCATTTATTTTTAAGCAAAACAAGTACCAATATTGGTTAATATCTAAAATTATAATCCAGAAACATGTCCCCTTTCAATACTAAAACAGATACACTCACTCAGCACAAAAGACAATAAAATGTCCACAGACTTGATACTTTAATAAGTGTTAAAAGATCAATACCCATACTGGCTAATGAACTAAAAAATATAGCATTTGTTCAATTCTCAAATTGACTGGATTTCTTGTTTAGTAAACTGAATTGTATAACTGTGGACTATCTCCCAAACCCTTTGTTGAGTTATATGGAATTCAAATTGGGTCAAAGTCGATGGTAAATTCCACTCATCATGGCTTACAGCATAGTCATTAATATCTAGATTATATGTTGTAGATAACAAAGCTACAAGAACTTAACTGCTCATTGGAGTGTTGTTGCTTATAAGCTGTTAGCTCTCAGGTACATTGAATTAAAGTAAGATTATGTATGAACTTGAACATTTTCCAGCTCTTCCTTCACAAGGATTCACCTTGAACATATTTTTATATTTAAGCATAAGTCTCCTCTTAATCTTTAACTCTCACAACTCAAAATACCTTTTTCCGTTTACTGTTTTATTCCCTTTCATTATCTTAAAGTCAGATTCTCTATAGAACATGTGATAGTGCCTTGCTCATTTAAACTTTGTTTTCTTAATCTTCAGGGGCCAGCAGTTTGTCAAGTATCTGTATATGTACGAGTCCCATTTTTCAGTGCAGTTTCACCATACACTCCCATGTTAGTTACATCACATTAACAAATCACTTCTGCACGCTTACACCAGCACTCCAATATCATACCTCACATTATTGACTTTCAGATGATCTTATTAAAAAGATCTAAAAAATGTGAGGATGTCTTTTTCTCAAGATTGTTGCTTATATTCCCTTGCTTGGTCTCAGTGTTTCAGAAGGTGGCCAGACTGTTAACTCAGTTCCCTTAAAGTTCATAGGGAAGGGCACAAACATCTTCTAAAGGAAACTAATCAATGAATTCGTCAACGTTATAATATTGTTTCAGTAGCATTCACATCAATACCAAATTTATTTAGTCGCCTGAACTAAACTCCAGATGAGTTATTCCCATTCCCAGTCAGTTGTGTTTTTTTAACTTCCCCCTCAACGCTATCTCCTATCCTTATTTACTTCCTTGTACTATTTTACACATGCAGTCATGACAATCATATCTTATTCATTAATCCTTGAGCAATTGTACAGTCCAATAAAGTATTCTTGTCATATTTTATTACAGAGGGAAAAAAAAACTTTCCGATGTAAATTTGGGCATGACTAAACTTGGATTGTTTGTTCTTTACAAAAAAAAAGTTCGCAAACATAACTTTCCAGATTACACTTCCCTTTTTCATGCATTTAAATTAATCTAAATTCAAATTAGTGTTATTAAGCTGTTAGGTTTTGTTACTCTTTGATATACTCCTTCCCAATATAAACTTACCTTTTTTGGTCTGCAGAAACTCATTTTCCCTTTAGTTTTTTAAAATTTAGATTGAAATGTATTTGTCCTTTTAAACATCAGGGGAATTTCTCATGAGTACTCAAAATAGCAATCCAGTTATTTTATCAGTTTCAATTTAAGAAATAATTATCCAAGGGATGGTGATGTTACATTAGAGACGCAAGGGCTTGCTGTCAATTTAAAGGGAACTGTAACATGTCCCGTTCTCAAATTGTGTCTCAGAAGATAACAAATAGACTGAATTGCTAAAGTCAAGTTTCTGAATGCAAAGCCTTTCATCCAAATTTAACGTTTGTAAATAACTATGCAAGATCCTTCGAAGACTTGACAGAATAGTTAGGAAAAGTTTATTTCACCTAGTTGGAGACACAAGCTCCAGAGGACATAATCACAGAATAAGGAGTTTCCCATTTCAGACAGACATGAGGAGGAACTTATTTTCTCAGAAGTTAATGACTCTTTGGAATTCTTCACCACAGAGGAGTGTTGAGGCTGGGCCATTCACAATATTCAGTGTTTTAATCAGCAAGGGAATCAAGAGTTGGGGAAAAGGCAGGCCAGTGTAGTTGAGGATTATTAGATCAGCCATGATGTCACTGAATGCTAAAGCAGACCCAAATGGGTTACATGGTTTCCTTCTGCTCTGTGTCCAATGGTTTAAATTCTTGAATTCTTATCAATTCAGGGTTCTTTGCTGTGTTATCACTACTTAGGTGACTTTAGAAATTGGATTGAAAAGAACATAGAAGCAACCTCCACAGTGACTCTATTTATAAATCCAATAGTTTAGTAGCATCTAGTTAAAGTTGTAAATTTAGCCAGTTAAGAATTCAATAATGTCCCGAATACACGTTGAACCATAGCAAAGTTGTGTTAAATTAAAGTTTTCATTTGTCTTTGTGCGTCCAAGACCTGATCAAATTCATTACATCTTCTGAAGTCTTATTACACTTTTCTCTGCCCTGAAACTAAAAATAAACAGCAATCTGCTCAATACAGGAAGAATAGTTTAGCTGCAGAAAACATAACCTGCTACTGGAAAGAGTTTAATTTTCTCTGTCTATATCCTGTTCTGATTTTAAATTGAATTCCTGCCAAAATAAAATCTTTGAGACTTCAGGCTTATCTTTATATTTCAGCAAAGTGCAGCAGTAGTACAACTTATACAAGTACATTTTCATTTAAAACAAACTTATCACAGAACCTTGTAGCATTCCAAATCAACACTCAGTTCTTCAAAACTTCTTCATTTCTTTATCAAGAGAACTTTTTTGAATTTTTGATGTTTTCAAACAACAATGTATTTTTAACAGTGGGCAGAATATCCCATGACTTCCTGGAGCTGGGGTGTTTTTAGGTGAGAGATATAATTTCAGTTTCCTGATGGCAGGTTAAACTTCTGGGATTAAATTCTCAAACTTTCAAGCAGGCCACCTCTCCCACCCTTAGTAAGTCTGAACCTCTTTTGTATTTATTAGCATGCCATCATGCCAAATATGGGAAATTTGACTGTATTTATATGGTGTGTATGAGTTCTTCCAAGCTCCAGTCAGTACAAATTTCTTCAGCAACTTGGCTGCTTTGAAATTGAAGTGTTTCTTGTGCAAACACTTATAATGCAAGTTGTGAAGTCTGTCTGAGTCAAGCAGCTCATTAGAAATCATAGTCATCTTGCTTGTTGTGATTAAGTACTTGCAATACAAGTGGTAAAGTCTGACCGGATCAAACTACTTATGAGAAATCTCACTCATGTGCAGTCTCACTTGTTGTTGTTGAACAGTTTATAATATATAGGGTGAAGCTCATGCAAGCCAACAAGCCTGTCCATGTAAGGCAGCCACATTGCCTGATGCCACTGGCTGACAAAGGCAAGCCAGTTTGAACACAAAAAGGAGGCTGAGGTCAAAAGCTGCAATAAATTAAAATGGTTCAGATAAATGCAAGCTTAGCAGAAGAAAACAGGAGGAAATGGAAGTTAAGCTAAAATCTATTGTACAAAGTATATAATATTGATACCTGCACACTCAAAGTGACTTCAATGTTGATTAATATGAACATGTCAATTAGAAGCAGACGTAAACCATTCAGCAATTCAAGATTGCTCAGCCATTCAATACACATGGCTAAGTTTTGCATGATGTGCAGCAAGATGTAGTTGATTGGAGGTTTTCTGACTAGATAGTTCTAGTTGCCATTCTCCTCAGTAGTATAAGCACATACCTATCAGGTTGGCAGCCTACTCCTCAAATGGAATGAGGATCACTATTTTAGTCATCCATTCATTCTGTCTGAATACAGTTATACTGGATATGCACATTCTCTTGCAGTTGAGAAGCATGAAGAGACATTAGTGTTGGTGCATATGCATTTGGCCTGTACTGATAAAGATATCAATCTTCAGAGTGATGATTGTTTGAGGGAATTATAATAAGAAGAATACGGTGTAGGCAAATTAGGATTTCAAATTATCTGAATGAAACGTCATTCAGGGTCAAAGAGCTACAGTTGATGAAATACAATAAAGCATTTTTGTATATGCCTGAGATACCAATGAGCTATTCAGTCCAGTAGTTGCATTCTTGTCCTTTAAAAGCCTTTGGTGAACTGTCAACAGATGTATACATTCTCATAGTTGTGAAGAAAGTTCAGTGCTGTGATGGTACTTTAGCTCCTTTTAACGTTTTAGTGTGAAATCTTCCAGTTGTGACAGGCTTTCCCACTGTGGTGCCAGTCATATTACAGCAGTAGCTACAATGAAATTGGAGACATTCATTGCAGAAGAGCCATTTGACACAAGTACTGGCATTCAACCTTCTTTGTGACAATATTACAACATTAACTCACACTCACAGGGGCATGAAGTATTGAATACAGAGAGTGGTATATACCCTGGCAAGACAGAGCAGATCATTTATCATCTAGCACTGAAGTCAGGTTCTCTTGAACCATCCAAGGTTGCTGACATTCACAGCCACTTTTTTCAGGCAAGGTGGCCTTTTGTAACCTTCCCCCTTTCTCCTGTACAGCATTCACAAGAAAACCTGAGGAAAAACTGCTGAAGGCTGGTGTTCATTTTTGCCTTGTCTCTAATATTTCAAAGCAAAAGACAGGTGGAGATGACTAGCAGAAGTTTTGCCTCCAGCTTACAGAAAATAAATTATTCTTCGGATACTTTTTAATTATGGTTAATTTTGGTGCTGACAAGATACAGAACTCTCAAGGCTCTTGTCCAGAAAATTTGGTAGTTTATTTGTACGCATACATTGAAATACTTATAAAGAATCTATTTGAGAGAGAAACTGCACCCCATCCTTTGCCCCTCTGTCCTGAGCCAAAATATCTTCTTCTTTCAGACTGCCTTACACTCTAACTCTCAATAAAATAAAATTCCAATAATGACTTGATTCAAGTGCAAGTTGTACTCTCATAGTAACACTCATGAAATCTTCTGAATCTTCTTAAAGACTCAGGCTTTCAGTGGTGTTCTTAAAGAAGTGCTTATCAGAACAAATAATAAGCATTATTAGGATACTAGAATATGATGCTTTTTGTGTATAGGATGCAAAAAAAACACTTGATGACAAAGATGATATTTTATACAGAATGAGAAGAGGAAGCTGACTGGCTGTGCCCTAATTGTTGTGGATACAGCAAGAACTGTTAACTGTCAATTGTTAGATGAGGCAAATTCTGATTGGCCAAAGTGTTGCCATGGGCAACCTACACATTGCTGCAATCTCCATGTCTCTTTTTCTTTTGAAAAGTGATGCAACAGATTCATTTGGCCTTCATGAAACAGGGCGCTGTGAATTTATTTACGTAGTTTCTACATTCTATTCTAACAACAATCGGCTCTGTACAATATGAATTAGCCAAATGATCATGTGAGCTGTTGAAACCAGTTCTAAATGAGTTTTCTGCATACACAGTGAAGAAATCTTTCATGTTCACTATATAATGAGAGCAACAATATTTCTTTGTGCAGATGTTGGTAAATAAGCTGGCAAATTAGCCACTGAATTTGCATTGCCAGTCTTTAGGCTCAGCTCTAGCTAACATTATTATTAGTTTTGTCGCCATATGACCGCACTTAAATTCCTACACTGGAATAGTAAAGTAAATAGCTAAGTCTCTACAAGTTTGATAAGAACAGGTCAAAATAACAGGAAGATTAGCCCACCGTGCAATGCAGAACCATGCACTGATGACTAAGAAGATATCTGGTGATATGGTGACTCAACCTTCATGGTTGTCAAAGCTACTAAAATCAAAGACAGAAGTGGGGGGTGTGCAATGAAACAGATGCATCCAATCCGGACAACCCTTGGATAGCTGATTCCCGAGTCAAAGGGGTCCTAGGTTGAAGTATGTAGTTGAACATGCTGGGAGATCAGAAAAACAAAATATGATTTTGAGGTGCCAGTGTTGGACTGGGGTGTACAAAGTTAAAAATCACTCAACGCCAAGTTATAGTCCAACAGGTTTATCTGGAAGCACTGGCTTTCTAAGCGCTGCTCCTTCATCAGGTGGTTGTGGAGTATAAGATCGTAGGATACAGAATTTATAGCAAAAGATTACAATGTGATGTAACTGAAATTATATATTGAGAAAGACCTGGATTGTATGTCAGGACTCTCAACTTTTAGAATGAACATGTTGGTTTCAGTTCTTTCATATGTAAATCCCAGAACTTAAAGATAAAAAATCACACAACATCAGGTTATAATCTAACAGGTTTATTTGGAAGCACTAGCTTTTGGAACACAGCTCCTTCATCAGGTGGTTATGGAGTACTCCACAAACATATGATGAAGGAGCAGTGCTCCAAATGCCAGTGTTTCCAAATAAATCTGTTGGACTATCACCTGGTGTTGCATGATTTTTAACTTTGTACATCCCAGTCCAACACTGGCATCTCCAAATCATTTTTCAAGTGAACATTAACAATAGGTGCCATGTTGGCCCAGACAATGCACTGAAGGTATGAGGTGCCTTGTGTAGTCTGTGCCCCAGTGTTCAGACTGATTCTAATCTAAAAAAGGGATTTACTGCATCTTACATGGATTCCTCCTAATAAAAGAATGTGAAACTTTAAGTATATGGTAATAGCCTAGGTTAACTATCAGCTTAAATTTAAACTAGAGCCTCATAAAAATCAATATTCTCTTCCTCAATGGCCTTAAGTTCACTGGGTTAAAAGGGGCTTTTGCAAGATTATGACTTCTTCTCTTATCAAAGTAGATTTTTTTTGTTAAATCATTCCTCTCCACTTCTACATCTGCCTAAGTTATAGCTCCAGCTTCCATGGCCACACACACTGGTGTTCCTTCATCACATGGGGACTGTGAATTCGAACAGGTCACCAGCCTTGACTTTCAAGAAAGCAAACAAAGCTGCTCTCTGTTCGCTGAGTCGCTATCATACAATGAATTACATCTGACACATTTTGGTTTTGACTAAACATGAGACAATATCTGTTTCATTAACTAACTCCCCACCTGCTTTAGTATTTTCTATCAGAAATATCAAATTCCAGTCTATTTGCAGTTTTCTTTTCTTGTATATTATACAGTGCATTATAGGAAGCAGCATGTTGTTGTTCACCATCTCATTCCCTTTGCAAATTGTTACCAACTCCCCTAGTTTGTTCCCTTTTATTTAAGTCCAGCAGCAAAGCACGCAAATGCACATTATGGGCCAACTTATTCTGAGCTGTTTCTAACTCAATTGTTCCTTTCAGAACTTCTTTGGAAATTCTAACAAAAATACACTTGATCTCCATTACAGACTTTTACAATTTCTGGTACAGCATCCATTATCAATATTTTTTCATTGAACAGTCAGTCAATCGCAGCCCGGAATATGCCAATGCCATTTCATTTAAGAATTACTCTACACTTTAAAACTGTAATCAATTATATTGTTTCTCAAATTTCTGTGGTTCCCAGTTCTGACACCATTTGTAAGATTTGAGATTTGCAGACTACAGATGCCCAAGACAGGCACCCAAATCTTCATAAGCAATTTTATGATTTTTGCTTATTAGGTTTATTAAGCAGCAGTTTAGATATGTTACATTAGTTGAATAGATTGAAATAGTATAAAACATGTGGTAGGCATATATGTTTCACTAATACTAGAGGATGAGTGGATGGTTAACACAGAGCTTGTGAAGGTTACATTCTGTTCTCTCACCAGAATGTTAAAGGATTCTACTCTTATCCTTTCTCCATCTTTTCTGCTCAATTTTCCAGTCAAAGAAGGCAGTATCCCATTGAGAACCGCTACCTCAAGATGGAGCAACTCCCCCTAATGAAGATATGGTAATATGTTTTAATTTTATGGGTTGATCATCTACACTATGTCAACAATATATTTGAATTATTCCAAGAACAACAAACAAGACACATCTCAATTTGTTGGGATGGTCACCTTCCTCATTTGGCTCCTTCATTTACTCCTCAGCACAGCTCATTATCTTGCATGAGCTGGATTGTAGTTTTCTCTTTCTTAGTAGGGACATACAGGCCTTGTTTGGGCTAGCGTAGTCTAGGAAAACCACTTGGTAATTGAACAAGAAGAGATGCTTGTCTAAAACAAGATATAGTTTGTGTGATAGCAACTAGATGCAAGTTATGATGGGCATTGTTACAGCATTTATGATGAAGACCCAGAAGTAAAAACCTACCATCTTAGAGATCTTAAGCTGTTCTCCTACCAAGAGCATAAAACATCAGAGTGGGTGAAGCTTAAGATACTCCTTAACACTAAGACTTCAAGACACTTAACACCCTCATGAGAGATGTTTGAGGTTCTCTGGCACCCAAATTGAGTACAGGGCATCACCACCACCACCCACCCCACTACCCCCTAGGTCCTGCACAAAGAATTCTTCTATCAACTCAGGAACATCAACATGACAGTTTGAACAAAGGGACTGCACTGTTTCCTTCCAGGGTCTGATAATTTGTAAGAATTATACAAGAAAAAAAATTCAGCTGAATTGACCTTCTATTGTACATTTCAATTCTTAATAATTGCTTCTATACTTATTCTCAAAGAGTAGAAAAACCTATAACTCAACCACAGAAGTAATTTAGTTCATTAACTGCTCTATTCTATCTCAGGCTGTACATTTCACCAGACCTATTGGCACTCCTGTTTTAATGTTCTCTCTAAAGGATTGATATTTTTACTCTGCCAGAGATTTTTTTATTGCATCTGGCAACAAGCCAAAATGCCTATCTTCAATTCAGATTTCCCCAGATTGGATATTCACAAATTACAGTGTGCCACATGTTGAGAACCTGCTGCCATGTTTTAACCACACAACTTTGGGCTCTGCAAGGAGCTGATACCCTGCCTTACTTATGAAGTAACTTAGGAAGTAACGTTTACTACAAATGGCAGTGTTCCCCTTGCACAACGTTTCACCAGCCAGCACATATTGTGCTAGTACCTGCTACAATGTTTATTAAAACTGTGTCTAAATGTGCCAAATATCAGATTTTTCAACAGATGTTCCAACTTTACATGTGTTTAAGAAGAAAGCAAAGCTTTTCTTTCTAACTAGGGATTGGTGGATGTCAACCACTTAGTTCAGTTGGAAGCCATCCATCATCCTCTTCATCTTTTAAATGGACTGTTAGCTTTCTGAAAGAAAAATTGTATTCATATCACACTCTGCATAAATTTTGGATGTTAGAAGTGCTTTACAGTTAATGAGGTTGTTTTAGAATGTAGTCACTGTTGTAATGTAGGACATGTGGCAGCCAGATTACACACTGCACATTTGGACAAACAGAAATGGGACATTAGCTAGATAATCTGACTTCAGGATGTTGTTCTACTTTTCTTTACATCTACTTTTCTTCAGAATATAGCATGGAATTATTTGCATTCACCTGCAAATTTAAAAGATAGCATCTCTGACATTGCAGCTTTCTCTTCATACTGCACCCAAATGTTAGCCAATGTGGTTGTGCTCAGGTCCTGGAGATGGGACGTGAACCCATAACTGTCTGACTCAGAGGTGAAAATGCTCCGGGAAAGCAGAGGTATGCCCCCTTTATTATCAAAGCTAGTATCAGATATAGCCTGGAATTTTTTACATATATTTTTCAGTGGCATCATCAGAAAACAGGTTTCAGATTTTGAATTGGTGAAATAGATTCACCCCTTTTCCATGACGGTTACTTATTTAGAATAGATCAGTATAACTTCAATCTGTTCGTTTCCCAGCTACTCAGGTGTGACATGAGATATAGAACTAGGACAGAAGCCGTTGTGGTTTTCTGTTTATAGGATGTCTTGTTGCCCTGGATACTTCAAAATTAACATATACTACACAGAATTACTTGACCCTCAAGTTTGGTTGAAATCACAACTTTAAAACAAAAATTAATATATTGGTAGGACTGTTAAAAGAATCTATTTTTTTCCAAGACTGCATTGTAATAAGCTCTGAAATACTAGAAGTTAAAGTGTTGGAAGCCAATCTATTTTCAGTGTACATGCCTTCAGTTTCTCTTCAGTTTGTTTCAAAATTCACATCCACAAGTTGCATTCTTAGGCAGTTATTTTCTCTTTCCTAAATTAAGTGATATGCTATGAGAAGTAGATGTGCAAGACACTCATTGAGGAAATATATGGAGCAAATAACAGACACTGTCCTGGATTTATAGAATTCAGCATCATTGGAATGGTTATAATACTCAAGAAGGACAATTGCTCATTGAATCTGTCCTAACTATTTGCAAGAGTTACCCAGTTAGTGCCACTTCCATCTTTCTTTTCCCTGTAGCCCTCTATATTCTTTATTTCACTTTAGTGAAATTATGTCATTTTCTTATTAAGGATTCATTTGAATCTTCCATCTACTCTCAATCAATACATTCCAGTTTCTAACCATTTGCTGCATAAAATGCTTTTCCTCATGCAACTTCACATTCTTTTGCACAGCCACCTTGCAAATGTGAGACAGTTTCTCCCTATCTATTCCAGTCTCCTCATAATTTTGATTTTATCAATCAAATCTCCTCTATGCCGTCTGCTCTGAAGATCACCAGGGTCTCCACTTGTCAGGTGGCTTGGGATTTTGAGATAGAAATTCCATTACCACACACTAACCATTTGCTTTAATTATGAAACTGGGGTTTCTATTTTGGCCATTATGCAGATTAATGCATTGCTGACCTTGTACAGTACTTCCCAAAATAAACATGAGAATACATAACAAGTGCATTTGTAAAATTTTGAATCACTCTCACCATCATCATAGAATATACTCCTTTCATCTGACTAAGAATTTCAAGTGTAATTGTGCACTTTGTGGCAACAGCTTCATATAGGCCAGAGAACCCCAGCAAAGACAGTGCCAGAGTAGCAGGGCTGTGTTTGTGTTTCCGAGTCCAGGCCTCATTTGCTCCCATCTGATTTCCTTTATTTGCTTTTCCCTTTTTAGTTTTGCTCTTTTCTTTTTTTCAACCATTTTCTTTTCTTTAAAGCCTTTTGCAGCTGGGTCATCAGCATCAGCATGGCAACAAGAGCAGAAGGACAGCAACCTTCCAGCAGTCATAGCAGCAGCAGGAGCAAGTTCATAACTCCTGCCATCAATCAGAGATGGCAGTGACAGAAAAGCTGTTCCTGAAATTTGGAGGCAGCAGTGACAGCAAAAGATTACAGGCTATAGCTCGGCCCGAGTGCCTGTCTCAGAGCATTCTGTACACCTTTATTAAAATGTGACTTTTAAGGTCTGGACATTTTTCTTTCTTTTAGATCTGGTCTTTTTTTTTCCTTTTGGCTCTGTTTTTTTTTCTGTTTTTTTAAAATTCTGGTTTTTGTAACCAAGGTGGTGCAGGCAAATGGTGACTTTGTACTCTTTTTGCTGTACTCCTGTATTCCTATACTTGAGTGCGCATGGCAATAAAGTTGAATTCTAATTCTATCTGAGAATGGTGTGTACATGGTTGAGGTGCAACCATATTTTGTTGTCAAACTAAAGAAAAGCTATGCAGAAATTACTGACTTTAACATTCTTTTTCTCTGAATCAGGTGGGGTGACAAACCAAGAAAATAGTTGTTCTTAAACCATCTGGCACTTTCTCCCCATATATCTGCTTTCTGAGGATCTGTTTCCCTAGATAAAAATAAACTTAAAATTGAATCTACTTACCACTCTACAAAAATGAAGCGGTGACTAACAATCCCTTTCAAAAACATTGAAATTAAAGGCATATCTTTCAGATGTAACAGCAGAATTGTACGCCTAAATCAGGTATCTTGATCACTATCACCACCCACACCAATGATCACTAGCATCCAATATTTGAGCATTTGGCAAAATAAGCAGAAACACCTCCTTCACTTACCCTTAACATAAGTTACGCTTACACACTTTAGGACAGAATCAACCCAAAATGTTGACAATTAGCGTTATAAGTGTGTCTGAAATAACTTCTGACATCCAATCAAAAGATATAGTTTATCCAATTAATTACATCAATGACATTGAAATAAGAATTGTGTTTTGAAGTTCTAATGATGTTGAGACACTCAATTATTTATACCCATTAATCATGATGTGAGTGGATAAAGATAATTGCAAAGAACCTATTATCAACCTATTGATTTAATGATCAACAAATATGCCACTTATATCTTAAATGCATGAATTATTTTGACAACCTTTGATCCAGAAACAATAACAGTGGGATAATTTAGAATTAATCTGAAATGATTGGAGAATCTGTCCTTGTTCTTAATAATGTTTGGAAAGGACTTCTATGAGTTTGCATTAATTGAAAAGGAATCAATTTTAATTTTATTGGAAAATAAGTAATACCAATCATGTGATTTGGGGTCTCTTGACCTAGAAACAGTATCAATTTAAAAAATACTAAGGAACACAGACAAAAAAAAGTTGGAAACTTAAGGTAATCAGTGTTTCATGCAGTTAAGAGACAAACGGGAACACTGAATTTGTTTGAGGAGAAGTTAATTAAAATCTTTATTAATAAAGCACATATTTTGTTGAGAAGTGAGAAGAAGAACAAAATGTAAGAAGGTCTGGGAAGTGATACATGAGAGGATTAAAGTGCCTAAATTCTAAACATACTGGAACTTGCTTAGACATGAAAATCACCGGAGAGTTTATACCAAAGGGTCAGATTATGAATTGGATATTAATTGGTTGAAAAGGACTTTCAGAGGGCTAAATTATCACGATGGACTTGACCCAAGTGAGACAATGTGCTCTTGTTACTTACGTGGAAATAACTGCTGGGAACATGACTTGTGGGATAAATGAATTCAGTAGGAAATTGAGAAACCTGACACACTGAAGACCAAGTTAGACAGCTTTGTAACTGCATGTGGTGTCAAAGGGGTGTGTGTATGTGTATGTGTGTGTGTATGTGTGTGTGGTTGTAGGACTCTTCTTTGCTGTATCTTTAACTTGAGACTTACTTTTTTATTTAAAGCATCATTTGCTTGCTAATTTATGCTTATTTTACATTGGTTTGATTTGTCGTGAAGTAAAAGTCACCAGAAGTGCAATCTTGTATGATAACTCTCTTCGTTTGATGGTTATTCAGTAAATTTGATTATTTTTATCTATTGTTTTACCCATGGGGTCTGTAGCTGTTATCTGCAGTGTTTGAGTGCTATCAGGACTACTTGGCTATCTCCTTATGCATTGGTACATCAGCAATGCATCCCGGAGTTGAGGGATTGTGATTATTCCTCTAATCAAGGCTGCACTTGGAGTTGCTACGATTGTTGTTTATGGGTTTAGGTTGTTTTTCTCTTCAAAGTAATGCTCTCTGAGAAGAGCCTGCATTTTGTGCGAATACAATTTGTTTATTCTGACTTTAAGTCACTAAAATTGTACGTCTTCTACAGCCTGTAGAAATCATCAATAAAATCATCTGTGAGTTCTGCCCTTTCACGAATCATCTTCTCTAGGAGTTCCAATTGCTTTTTTTTATGTCTTTGTCACATGGGCATTATTTGTTGGACTAGCATTGATAACTTATCCTTAATTGCCTGGAGGAAGGGATAGTGAGCTGTTTCCTTGAATGTCTGTAGTTTGTGGGGCATAAGGACACCTGCACAGTTAGGTTTTGACCCAGTGACAGTGAAGGAATGGTGATACAGTTTCAATTCAGGATAGTGAATGAGTGGCTTGGAAGAGAACTTGCAAGTGATGATGTTGCAATGAATCTGTCACCTTTGTCCTTCTGGATGGTGGGCATCACAGATTGGGAAGTTGCTGTCTCAGAAGTCTTAGTGAGTTCCTGGAGTGCACCTTGTGGATGGTATACACTGCTGCCATCATGCATCAGCAGTGGAAGAGGTGAGGTTTTTTTTTCTATTTGGCCCATCTCTGAAATTAAATCTTCCTGGATTCAGTACTTCTGATGCCACAGCTTCCTTCTGTGTTTAGGTATTTTGCTGTCTTTAAAGATTTTGGTGCGACAGTAATTCTCGTCCTTCCGCATTCTATGACTACGGTGAAGACTCTTTGTAACTCCCGCTCCATATTGCTTGTGCTTCCAAAACATTGTGTTAGATCAGAATAACTAACTTGTTTAAATTTCCCAATGCTTGTGTGCTTTAAGTAGTTTGGTTAATGTTTTATTCAACTCTCCACTACCAAAATGAGCTTTCTTTTGCCATAAATGCAGTTTTGCTTTTCCCAACCCTGCCTTATGGCCCTTTGTCTTGTGATAGCAATATCAGACCAGAACTGCAACTGTTTTTTTTTAATGACTACCTTTTTTTCAGCCTGAATGTGTGTGATTTAAGGTTTCCCTTATTGCCCTTTTTTTTTGGCTTTGATTCTGGTCAGCTCCCTGGCTCAATCAATATCCGAATCACTTTCACTAACCACCTCATCCATGATGCAATCTGTACTTCTGCCATGGAGCTGTATATTTCATCTGTTCCTGTGTATACTATGTCAGGTCTGAAATGCTTTCCATGTTCTTTTCTGAAATATTCTTCTGTGTTCAGTATTGACACTAAGTTTGTTATTTTCATCAATCAGCAATATCTTTTTTGTCTTGAATTCTTCTACGCATCAATATTTTCTTGTCATTTTTCTTGAAACCCTAAATTCTAATTTCTCTTCACTTAGCCCCATTCAGAAATAGTGCTGGTCACAACTGCTCACTGTTGTGGACGGGACTCACTGTTGCCAACATGTTCAATGTGGCTTCATTCAAGCCCAAAATGGCCTACTGAGGATGAGGATAGCCTCCTTTCTGGTCTTAGTAGAAGAGTCTTAATGGGTAAATATTATGAAGATTATTACATGCATGCAACCATTTACAGGTTACATGAATATGATCTCCATTGCAATGGAGACTTTAGAATATACTTTCTCATTTCCATCTCCAACAAGCTCCTTCTTTTAGTCTGCCTTATCAGTGTGCTCACTATCAGGTATTAACTCTTTAAGATCCTTAAAACTTGTGCACAACTTTTAAAACAAACTATATGGACTAGCCAGGCTAATATATCAGGAATAGAATATTCTGAGTTTTGGCTCCCCCAAAACCTTTTGATTGATAAGGCAGGAGTGAGGAGTGTTTTCTTTTTAAAATTGATGGTGTATGGACATTTCTGGCAAGGTATCATTTGTTATCCGTCTCTAATTGCCCTTGAAATCAATGGCTTGCTTAGCCATTTCAGAAGGTAGTGAAGAATCAATCACATTGCTGCAGAACTGGAATCATACAGACCAGACTAGGGAAGCATGTAAGATTTCCTTCCATAAAGAACACTAGTCAACCAGACAATTAGTTTTAGAGTGACCATTGCTGATACTAGTTTCAATTCCAGATTTTGTTTTTAATAAATGAATAAATTCACCCAGTTACTTTGTTGGAATGGATTACTCCTGGCTTGGCTGGAGTGGTGGAGTTCCAACGACGCTCAAAATTCAACTCCACTGGAATAACCTATTCATTTAATAGGCTCTTTTTCCAATTGATTAAACATCCACTCTTTCATTGATGTAAAATGATTGCAGTGTATACAGCTCAGAAAGATACATTTCAGTAACTTGCCAAGTTTTATTTTGTTAATACTTCCCAAGCATCTATCATCGAGAAAGAAAAAGGCTCAATGTGCACAGAAACCCTGGAATGAAAAAGTTAATCAGACTGACCTGAAGTCTTATAATGCAATACTGCTGTCTCTTGAAAATAAATTAATAGTTAAACTTTTTATTTTTTTTCTGTTAATAAAGGAAGTTTCACTCAATTTAAAGAACTATTGAGCTATTAGAGTCATAGAATCATAGAGATGTACAGCATGGAAATAGACACTTCGGTCCAACCCGTCCATGCCGACCAGATATCCCAACCCAATCTAGTCCCACCTGCCAGCACCCGGCTCATATCCCTCCAAACCTTTCCTATTCGTATACCAATCCAAATGCTTCTTAAATGTTGCAATTGTACGAGCCTCCATCACATCCTCTGGCAGCTCATTCTACACATGTACTACCCTCTGTGTGAAAAAGTTGCCCCTGCATTAAGTTTCTATAACTTACTGTGTGTTTTTACATTTATTTTAGGATGTATTGATGTTTTTACATATATGTTGATGTCTTGAAGCTTTGCTTGGTCAGGGTTTACTCCGGTTATGATTATATAGAATATTTGATCAACTGACACACTCCTGATCCCACAAGTCCCAGTTAATAAAAGGTTTGCTGTAACACTTACAACAAGCAAACTTGATGCTAATTTATCTTTTCCCTTTCACCCTAAACCTATGCCCTCCAGTTCTGGACTCCCCAACCCCAGGGAAAAGACTTTGCCCATTTATCCTATCCATGCTCCTCATAATTTTGTCAATCTCCATAAGGTCACCCCTCAGCCTCCGACGCTCCAGGGAAAACAGCCCCAATCTGTTCAGCCTCTCCCTATAGCTCAAATCCTCCAACCCTGGCAACACCCTTGTAAATCTTTTCTGAACCCTTTCAAGTTTCACAACATTTTTCCGATAGGAAGGAGACCAGAATTGCACGCAATATTCCAACAGTGGCCTAACCAATGTCCTGCACAGCCGCAACATGACCTCCCAACTCCTGTGCTCATTACTCTGAGCAATAAGGGAAAGCATACCAAATGCCTTCTTCACTATCCTATCTACCTGCGACTCCACTTTCAAGGAGCTATTAACCTGCATTCCAAAGTCTCTTTGTTCAGCAACACTCTCTAGGACCTTACCATTAAGTGTATAAGTCCTGCTAAAATTTGCTTTCTCAAAATGCAGCACCTCGCATTTATCTGAATTAAACTCCATCTGCCACTTCTCAGTCCATTGGCCCATCTGGTCCAGATTCTGTTGTAATCTGAGGTAACCCTCTTCGCTGTCCATTACACCTCCAATTTTGGTGTCATCTGCAAACTTACTAATTGCTATTGCTTAGCATTGATCTTAAAGCAATGGTCAATTTAATCACTTTAGTAAAACCTAATTAGCTGATATTCCGCAGCATTCTGATTAATTGATAATGACAACGGAAATATCAAGTTTTTAACAAAAGTACTGAATCAAATGCAAACTTAAAATTAAAACTTCTTTCATTGGAATAGCAGTTATTTGTCTGAGAAAGAGTAAAACTATCAAAAATGTAACAATGTAGGAAAGTTGCTTTGGTCTACAGAAACAAAATCCCATTAAAGTTGGAAGTTGTTGATGAGGGGTGAATCAGCTTCTCTTTTTACGGAGGGAAAAGCTGGAAACAGTCAGCAGATCAGACAATATGAGTGAAGATTTAAACTAATTAATATGTTCAGATTTTCACAAACTTGGGCTGACTCAGGAGGGCAGTTGGGATCGGATTGCATGTTTCCTAACCTTGTTCCTGGCATGGGATAAGGACATGGGGATCCAATCTGCACCCTGCACTCCTGATCCAGTCAACTCCATTGCAATGAGAGGTATATCATGTGAACTCCGTTCTTCCAGCCTGCCAGCAATTTTCATGCAGTCAATTCACCTCCGAATGCCTTGTGTCAAACAGATCCATAAACCATCATTTGAATTCAGGGGTCTTTTGAAATATGTCAATTATTTTTTCCCTATTCTCCAATCCTGTACTATTCTTTCCTTTCCTTCATATGTCCAATCTCCTTGCCCCAACCCATGGTTCCATTTGCCTGCTTTCTTGATTGCCAAACTTTCATTTCCTTTCTGTCCTGTTCATGCCCTCTCTGTTCTCGTTCGCACTGCATACACTATTAAAGAACCAATAAGTCATCAAATAACAATAGCAAGTCTTGGAATACTGGGGATTAGAAAAGAAAGTTTCAGCAGTTTGTCTTGGTAAAAAAGAACTTGTTCTGACAATAGTGTAAGAATGTTAATCATTTTTTCTCATTGCATACTTCTCAATCTGATCCAAATAAGTATTCAAACAGTGAAAAAGAGCTAATGAGATGCAACAAATAACTTTCACTTATTTTTAAATAAGATTATGATATAAAACTAAATGATCCACTTCAATCTGTAAAAACAAAACCCTGTTGATCTCAGCCATTTATTTTGGAGCTCAGCCAAACATTCATAATGAGCTCATTTGGAGAGGAGAAGAGATACAACCTGACCTGCTCAGACTTTACAGCATTTTCTATTTTTAGTTCTGTTGCAGTCTGTGATAGTTCAAGTAAAATAAAACCATTAAAAAGAAAGCCATAAATACAAGCACAGCAACAGAAATAAACAGAGTGCAGAAACTGGCCAAAAAGCAAGGTTTTCAGAAATAACTCAACCAAGACATACAGATATAGAGACTTAGTGGACCAAAGAATTTAACAAACGGGTTAAAGCCGTGAGTATCTCCGAAGTACTCAAGTTTCTAAAGAATCAAGTAGTTATTAGTAAACTTGTTAAAACTGTAATAGTTTAATTCTTACCTTTGTTGTTTTGGAATAAAGTTGTGACCTGTTCCACTTACTGCTGCCTCATGCTGTGTTGTCCTTTTCCCAATACTTGCAAAGGTACCCGAGTAAATTAATGTCATGTATACTGGCTGAGGAGACAACAGTTCAGATTACTAGAACCAGCTGTATTTTGCTTTTGTTCTCTTCATGATGCATTGTATTTAACTTCTTTAAAGTTTTATATTGTAAAATAGAGATAATGAGGGAGTAAGACAAAGATGTATAAAATTGTAGATTTGTTATCAAAAGGCCTAAATGTTGAGCTAGCACCAGGACATATGTGAATCACTGACAAATTAGCATCAAGTTTGCTTGTTGTAAGTGTTACAGCAAACGTTTTATTAACTGGGACTTGTGGGACCAGGAGTGTGTCAGTTGATCAAATATTCCATATAATCATAACCGCAGTAAACCCTGACCAAGCAAAGCTTCAAGACATCAACATATATGTAAAAACATCAATACATCCTAAAATAAATGTAAAAACACACAGTAAGTTATAGAAACTTAATGTAGGGATATACACATCAGTGTTGTACTTCATTTACAGCATAAGTACTCTGACATTGGTATTTGATGTATATCATTTTTGCCAGTTTATCAAGAGTGCTGGTTGATAAGGCGCTGGTTAAAACAAAGTTGTTGTAACTCTTAAATGTATGCTCAAGTTATATTACCAATTGATGCGCCTTTTAATAAAGGTAAGATGTCTAAAACCTGTACTCTGTAACATTTATTTTGAAGAGTAAATAATAGATCTATAAATTATAAAACATATAAAACATGATAATAACTTACACAGACTTCGCCTAGTAGCAAGCATTTCAGTTTTAATTCTTACATAATAGTTATTACGCTGTCACTGGATAAAAATCTGGAAATTCCCCAATTATCAGCACTTGGGAGTTCCTTCGCCAAACCAATAGGAGAGGTACAAGAAGTAGGTCGGTTAATTTTCCTAAGCGTACTATGGCATAGGCAAGGACTAATAGTCTTTTCAGCTATGTCTACCTCCTAAAAATAAATGAGAAAGAAAGTTATATCAACTATAAAAATGGCCACAAAGGGGTTTCACCACCAGAGCTAAAAATACGAAGAATTCTGCTTCCATCATTTGTGCTTTCAGCTTCGAGGACATCAGTGTTTTGCAGGCGAGATTGGAGGATATGACTACCTCTTTGGAAACCAAATACAAGAGACCACATTCATAAACAATGCCCTTCATTTTAAGAGCTTTTAAGTTCAGAAGTACAGATGGCTAACTGCAGTTGTTCAGGGCCTTGGTCAGACCAAACCTCATCTAATATGTGCAGATTTAGTCTCTCGACACACGAGACCATGATGTGGAAAAGCCATGTTGGACTGGGGGGGGATAAGGTCAAAAATCAAATAACACCAGGTTATAGACCAACAGGTTTATTTGAAATTGCAAGCTTTCAGAGCTTAGCTCCTTCCTCAGGCATAATATGAAAGAGGGGTATAAGACACAGTATTTATAAGCAAAAAATTAACATCTTTAAAACTAGCTGCCCTTGTTCAATCCTTCAATCAGTTAGGGAGTAGACTGCTGATTTATAATGCAAAATCCAGATTCCTTTCAAGTCTTTGTCCCTAGATAATTAAAGGTTTTATCAATGGGCAAGAGGAGACATCCCACAATAACTCTCCCCAGCGTGTGCATGTGTGTCTGTGTCCGTGCCTATATGTGTGTGAAAGAGAGAGTGTGCGTGTGAGATAGGAGGTGCTTGTGTGTGTTAAAGGACCCATTCAAGATGGATCAGTGAATCCCTAACGGACTCGACCTATAGCCTCTCTTGGTTCGTCCCAGGGATTGTACTCTGTAGTAGTCTGGAATATTAAATTCTTACAGATAGTTTAGTTTAAATTATTACCTTTATTTACCAATGGCATCAATGTTACACTATAACATAGATAGCTACAAGCAAGGCTTGAGCTAAGGTTCTAAAACCACTAACAGAGTACCAGTGCCAGCTCTTACTCCTAAGAGCTCTCTCAGGCTACTCCCCTAATTGCTGCAAATAAGCTGTCATTATACAGAATTTGGTATAAAATTACAAAAATGCCATACGTCCTTATTCAGATAAGCAGTAATAAAATGGCAAAAGTTTGCAGAGGAAGAGAAACCCATTGACAGGTCTGTGTATGCTTGACTAATTAAGCTACATTAACATCAAAGTGGGAAACCTTGATCCAGCCAAGCCAGATGATCAATTGCTTTGGTTGGTACATCATAACAAGAGACTAATGAAAAGGTCATGAGGTAACCTTGCTCAGCTAACATGTTCAGTATCATTGTTCTACAAAATGGCTTGTTTCTTTTAAAATCATCTTAGATTCCCAGAATGCAAATTAAATTCATAACATTGCCGGATCTCAAGCTCCAGGCAACACCACACACATTCAATCCATGACAAGTCAGTGTTCACTCAAATCAGACCATGAAGACTTAAACTTTTCAGCAGCTTCCATCCTCTCTCTCTCTGACCCTTGAACCCTTCAGTCCGTGAAAGTAATTTACAGAAAAATGTTTTTTCTCTCTCACTCACACATAAACATCTTCCAACTTCCTGACTATGTCAGTTTATTTCTAGCCTGTAAGGGTAATGAGACATTCACAATCCAGCACATTCAAGATGAGGGAACTGAGCTTCATAAATTCAAATCTGCTCAGTGTGATATACATAAAAATATATCAGGATTGTTCTATTACATGCATATTCCACTCAGCTTATTAAATTACAAGTTATTTTCCTATTGAGTATGAGTTTTGTGAAGAGTCTTCGATATAAACAGAAACGTAGTTATCCGACATCCTACTGTGAAATATGCATGCTGCCAACCTCTGGTGTGAGAAGGAAGTACTGCCACACACTCCACAAGTGAACAAATGATATCACCTTATTTACACCGATCCCTTGACACTAAGAACCAATGTACCCAATTCTTTTGAACGAGCACTTCCCTACATTCTCTGCAGCAAATGTGTCACATCTAAGGCTACATGCTTTCTCAAATGTATTTGAGAGAGTGCATGTGCGGCACACGTGTGTCTGTCTGTGTGTGTATACATGCGTGAATTTCAGAAAGTGTGAATGCCTGTGCACATGTGAGAGAACATACTTGCCAGAAAAAAGTCCTCTGGGGATCATGAGGGATAGCAGCTCTGTTGTGTTGTGTTTAATTGGATCCGTATTCACTAGACTTCAGAGGAATAGGAGGTGATCTGATTGGAATATGCAAAATTCTGACAGGGCATGACAGACTAGATGCAAGGAGGATGTTTCTTCCGACTGTGGAGTCTAGAACCAATGGTCTGTCTCAGGATAGTCACCTTGTTGAATTCTTTGTCACAGAAGACTGTGAAGGCTGGGTCATGAGTATATTCAAGAAAGAGATTAAGTTTTAAATCAAAGACATCGAGGGGTATGAAGAGAAAATGTGAGTATGGAACTGTGTTGGAAGATCAGACATGATCATACTGAATGGTGGCACATGCTCGAAGGACCAAGTGGCATTGTTTTGCTCCTTGTTTCTATTTTCCTATTTGCAATTTTGACTGAAGTTCAAATGACTGTAATGCAGATTGGGTGCTCAAACCTCAAAGTTGGGAAAGGCAAATATGGAAAAGACAGAAGTCCCTAATTTACATTTTCTGATGTTTTGTGTTGAGTTACACCTGATTTTGTCTATGACCAAGGATAAAAGTCCTGGCCATAGTATCTGTTAAAAAAAGAAAACTGAAAATGGTTAATATTTCTCTTATCCCATTAAGACAAAAGATATTGAAGGACTAATATCTGGAGGAAGGATTTAAAAACACTGTCCTCCTGCAATATCATGTGCCTATTTGTTCATAACACACTTTGCTACAGAAGGTTTTATAATATATCGTTCCATACAACATGAGAATGTCAAACAACTGAAAATAAAGCATGACTTTGCAAGTGTGTTTTTAACAAGTACCTAATCTAATATTTTCTTGTTTATAATGTTTATTTTCCTCAGTGCAAGTCATAGTAGCAAAGGTTGGATGCTATCACAAAATTTAGGTTTATTTAAAAAATAAACAAAAGGAAGCAGCTGATTGCTGTAGTTCTGCATTAGGTTGTTTGCCCACTTCCTGCCTTGGAAATGCATTTCTTGGCATTTTACACAGTTTTTCATTACTTGATTTTTGTGTGGGATCAGGGAGTATAATCCTCGCTAGGTTATCTGAAAACTGAAACTGGCAACAGAAAATGGCAACATCAACAAGGGTAGACAGCTTGGAAAATTGAGAGTTCACAGTATTTACTTTGCCAAGTACACCAAAGCTGTAGGTCATTTACCAGCTTTTTAATGTAGTCAAAGGTTTTCTTAAAACCCATAGAGTCTACATCCAGTCGGGATTGGAAGGTTTGAGTTATAAAAATTGACTGGAAAGACTGGATTGTTTTATTGGACTGTAGGAGGATGAAGGGTGATATTTAGAGGTTTACAAAATCATGTGGAGCATAGATAAGGTGAATGTCAAAGTTCTTTTCCCTAGGATGGGGGAGTTGAAACTAGGAAGCGTATTTTTAGGTGAGAGGAGAAAGATTTAAAAAGGGCAACCTTTTTACACAGACAGTGGTTCAACTGTGAAATGAACTGCAAGAGAAAGTGATGGATGCAGGTACAATGTTTAAAAGACATTTGGATAGGTTCATGAATAAGAAAGGCTTGGAGGCATATAGGCCAAGTGCAGGCAGGTAGGAACATGGTCAGTGTGGACTGATTGGACCTACGGGTCTGTTTTCATGCTATATGACTCTATTAGGTCCTACAATTGGTGGGGCAACACGTCTGTGAATATTGGCCTCACTTGCTGAGGTTCCCTAATCGGGGATAAATTGCATGAGGCTGGAGTGGAATGTAAACACCATCAGGAAGTGGTTAGGCTGGTTGTGATCATATATTAGAAGTAACCACAGCAATCTTACAGTCTGCTTAATTTTTTAAGACCAGTCTATACTGTATATCCAAGGTAATGGATAGAATAAAAGAAATCAGTGCAGAAGTTGGTCATTCAGCACTTTGAGGCTGCTGCACCATTCGATATGATCATGACTGAACATTAGCCTCAATAATTGTTTATAATTTACAGTGAAGTTTGAAGGCTTTGATTCAAGTCCCACTTGTTCCAGAACCATAGCATAATCTTCTGAACACGTTTAAAGTATCGACATTAGAGTTTGAAGATTTAAGGAAAGTAAGCATTTCTTTTATTGGTTTATTATCTAAGCACACTTTTATATATCAGAAGCTGATACTAGGAATAAAGGCATTAATCCTCCTTAGTGTCCTCTCCATAAGGTACTTGAACTAATACATTCATAAAATAATCCTCAATTTACAAACATGTTTCATCCATTTTCTGCCTCACGTAATAACATCTAAATGCCAATGACAAATGTTTTCCTCTCGTTACACCTTACCAACACAGTTGTATCTGTTTTGGATAATTCATTTTCAGAATAAGACTGAGGTAAACAACTTTACTACAGAATGACAGAGCTGTAACAGTACCAGTTACAATCACATTGACATAACACACCTTCTATTATGTCACCATGATTAGAGCTGATCAAAGCTGCAATGCTTCTTATATCACTCACTTAGGTTAGAAATTGAGAATGGAGAATCATCATTGATTTACGTTATGTAGTTTAACAAATTGTGACCAAACTAATTAGAAAAAAAGTGAAATCTTTTCATTACAATGAAACCTAATTTATTTCCAAAAGGATTTAAGCCAAAAATGTTTAAAATAATTTTAACATTAATAAGGTGTGGAAGAAAAGGTTATTGTTTCATTAAAATGCTAATGAATTTAGCTGCCTGGAAATGTGGTAACCTACAGGGACATTAATATGATTATTTTTTCCTTATTTTTGTTTTTGTTTCTGTTTCTGTTTTCTTTATTTTTGTATAGTCAGCTCTTTTAAACAATTATTTCCCACAGTGATCTTTTTATATAGGAATAGAATTGTTAACTGTAAATATTCTCACATTCCTTGGTCTCAAAATGCCTCAATTTTAACATTTTCATCCATTCGTATCTTTGATCTTCACTATCTCTGTGAACATTTCTAGCCCCACATTCTTTGACAAATTGTGCATTCCCCCAATTTCTGCCTTACTAATGACTTCAGGTCCTGTCAGCCAGCATCAATGGTCTTTCCTTTGGTCATCTCACCTCTACCCTTTCTGCAGTTCTCTCACTACATCTCCACTTCACTTCCAGGAAATACATTATTATACTTTTCTATTATCAAGGTGCTTTCTAAGTGCACACAGATGACACAAAAATATGTGGAAATTCAGATTGTGTTAGGGATGCAAACAGGTTACAGAGAGATATCAATATGTTGAGCAACTGGGCAAAAAAGATTGGCAAATGCAGTATAATTTGGGAATATGTGAAGTTTTTCATTTTTGAGAGAATATAGAAGCAAACCATCACTTAAATACATAAAAATATCTGCAGAAAGCTGCAACACAAATGGACCCTGGAGAACTTGTGCATGAAATACGGGAAGCTATCACATAGTTGCAACAAATAAACAGGAAGGCTAATGGAATGTTGGTCTTTATTTTATGGAGATTGGAATATAAGGATAAGGAAGTCTTACTGAAATTATACAAAGTGCCACTGAGACCGTTTCTGGAGTACAATGAGCAGTTTTGATCCCCTTACTGAAGGAAAGATATCCTTTGATTGGAGGTAATTTAGAGAAGGTTCACTTGCACAATCCCTAACATGGAGGGATTGTTTTATGAGCAAAACTTGAACAGGTTGGGAGTCTACTCACTGGAGTTTAGAAGAACAAAAAGCAATTTCATTCTTGAAGCCAAACAGGATTCTTAATGGGCTTGAGAGTATGTTTCCCCTCATGAGAGAGTCCAGCATCAGAAGACAGCGATTCAGAATACGAGGCACCAATTTAAGACTGAGATGAAGAGAAATATCTCCTTTCAGAACATTGTAAGTCTTTGGAACTTTTTGCCACAGAGAGCTTTGGGATCAAAGCTGTTGTGCATATTTAAGGCTGAGATAGATATTATTTTGATCAGAAGGGTAATCAAGAGTAATGAGGAAATGGCAGGAAAGTGGACATGAGAAATGTTGGATTATTAGTTTGCTGGAGCAGGCTCAAGGGACTGCACAGCGTACTCCTATTCTTATTTCTCATAGCCTTGTGTAGATGCAATGCACTTAGGGCAGGCACAATAGTTTGATCAATTATGTCTCCATTTCCAAATTAATATCTTAATCATCTTTTTCAATCTTTTCCTCTCACATCACTTCCACCATGTTATTCTCTTTGGTGAATAGCAAAATGGGTTAACCATTCAGTAGTCAAGCCAGGTTGCTATCATTACAGGTGACTTATTTTGTGCATTCTGCTGAAACACTGTTCTATCCAAATGTTTATTTTGATATTTAAAAAGCTCCAATATTTCTTTCAGTGTTTCTTTAGATTTAGTTTTATCGCTCCATCCCGTGAAGTTCGTTCTTCTCCTTCATGATACAGTGTGTCAAAAGCCCAAAACCACTGTTAAGTCAACTCTTGAGTTATCCTAATCAAATTCATTAAGGTGGAGGGTGGGGGAAAGGTTCAGAATACTTTCCTGTCTGCTGACCTTGCGACAGTGAGTCAGAGTTAGTAGAGACAAATAGATAGGAAAAAAAAACGGTTCAATAATTTTCTTCCATGATGGAGAAACAATTAAGTAAATTTTCCAGTCTCTTCAAATTCATAAACTCCTGCTGTGATCCAGACAGCTGCTGAAGCTGGAGCTCAACCACTTCAATTAACATCACTTAGAGTGAAACATAAAATCAAGAAATCAGAAGCTGCAATTGGATTTTCTACACACCTCAGGGGTGAAACTTGGTGGATTGTTTTGTAAGATTGAGGATTCTGGGTAATCCAAGATGGAGGACGGGAAAAATTTCTGGCTGTAACAGCTGCTCCTTTTTTGAGGTATTTTAGGTTTTGGAGGTGATTTCCTCGAATTCCAGAAGCAGTAATTAATGTTTCATATGCTGTTGCACTGTTTTGGAACTTTGGAAAAAATAGTCAAAACAACAGCAGTTTTAAAAAGGGAGAAATACAGACAAAGGAAGCACATGGTGAGTTCAGTGCAGGAAAGAGAGAGAGAAAGAAACTGATGCCACAGTCAACCTGCACAGTTACTGCCTTTGCTGTTTGAATTCATGTATCACTGGACATCGGAGTGTGTCTGGAAAAATCAACAAATAGTGAAATTCACAACTGGTCTTGGAGGAACTCTTTGGGCAAAGTCACAGCACAGAAACAGATAAATGAATAGTTTTAACCTGGAGCAGTGTTTTGTAGAGTAATAAGATGGTGTTATTTTCTGGGTCTGTAGATTGTGAAGGAACAAACATGACCTTTAGTAGAGTGATATGTGCTTCTTGTCAGATGTGGGAGTTTAAAGAGTGTTTAAGGGTTACTGTGGATTATATCTGCAATAAATGCTGTTGGTTGCAAATCCTATCAGATCGAATTGATTGGTTGGAGAGACAGTTAGAGGCAATGAGGAAATTGTAACATCAATGGCATGTGATGGATAGCAGTTATAGGAAGGGGGAAAAGTCGCAGATATAGTCACATAGATGAGTTAAATCCAGGAAAGACAAGAGAGGTAGGCAGATAGTGTAGGAGTCTTCTGTGGCTATCCCCAGTTGAAACAAGTATGCTGTTTTGAAAGATGCAGGAAGTGATGGATTATCAGGAGAACGTAGCACGAACAGCCAAGTTTCTGGTATGGAGACTGACTCTAATGCAATGAGGGGTACATTGTTTTCCAAGAGATCAACTGTGTGTCAGGGGAGTCTCTAGTCCGAGGTACAGACAGACGTTTCTGTGGCCAGCAGCGAAAAATCAGAATGGTGTGTTGCTTCCCTGGTGCCAAGGTCAAAAATGTCTCAGAGAGGGTGCAGAATGTTCTCAAGGGGGAGAGGGACCAGCAAGAGGTCATTGTACACATTGGAACCAAGAACATAGGAAGAGAAAAGGTTGAGATTCTGAAGGAAGATTAGAGAGAGTTAGGCAGGAATTTAAAAAGGAGATCCTCGAGAGTAGTAATATCTGGATTACTCCTGGTGCTATGAGCTAGTGAGGGCAGGAGTAGAAGGATAGAGCAGATGAATGCATGGCTGAGGAGCTGGTGTATGGGAAAAGGATTCACATTTTTGGATCATTGGAAGCTGTTTTTGAGTAGAAGAGACCTGTAGAAGAAGGACGGATTACACCTAAATTGGAAGGAGACCAACATATTGGCAGGGAGATTTGTTAGAGCTGCTCGGGAGGATTTAAACTAGTAAGGTCGGGGTGGGGTGTTGGTGGTACCCGGGGAGATAGTGAGGAAAGAGATCAGTCTGATACTGGTACAATTGAGAACAGAAGCGAGTCAAACAGTCAGGGCAGGCAGGGACAAGGTAGGACTAATAAATTAAACTGCAATTATTTCAATGCAAGAGGCCTAACAGGGAAGGCAGATGAACTCAGGGCATGGTTAGGAACATGGGACTGGGATATCATAGCAATTACAGAAATATGGCTCAGGGATGGGCAGGACTGGCAGCTTAATGTTCCAGGACTCTAATGCTACAGGAAGGATAGAAATGGAGGTAAGAGAGGGGGAGAAATGGCCGTTTTGATAAGGGATAGCATTACAGCTGTACTTCAGGAGGATATTCCCGGAAATACAACCAGGGAAGTTATTTGGGTGGAACTGAGAAATAAGAAAGGGATGATCACCTTATTGGGGTTATATTATAGACCCCCTAATAGTCAGAGAGAAATTGAGAAACAAACTTGTAAGGAGATCTCAGCTGTCTGTAAGAATAATAGGGTAGTTATGGTCGGGGGTTTTAACTTTCCAAACTAGACTGGGACTGCCATAGTGTTAGGAGTTTAGATGGAGAGGATTTTGTTAAGTGTGTACAAGAAAATTTTCTGATTCAGTATGTGGATGTACTTATTAGAGAAGGTGCAAAACTTGACCTACTCTTTGGAAATAAGGCAGGTGACTGAGGTGTCAGTGGAAGAGCACTTTGGGGCCAGCGACCATAATTTCCATTAGATTTAAAATAATGATGGAAAAAGATAGACCAGATCTAAAGGTTGAAGTTCTAAATTGGAGAAAGGCCAATTTTGATGTTATTAGGCAAGAACTTTCAAAAGCTGATTGGAGGCAAATGTTCACAGGTAAAGGGACAGCTGGAAAATGGGAATCCTTCAGATATGAGATAACGAGAATCCAGAGAAAGTATATTCCTGTTAGGGTGAAAGGAAAGACTGGTAGGTATCGGGAATGCTGGATGACTAAAGAAATTGAGGGTTTGGTTAAGAAAAAGAAGGAAGCATATGTAAGGTATAGACAGGATAGATCGAGTGAATCCTTAGAGTATAAAGGAAGTAGGAGTGTACTTAATAGGTAAATCAGGAGGGCAAAAATGGGACATGAGATAACTTTAGCAAACAGAATTAAGAAAATCCAAAGGGTTTTACAAATGCATTAAGGACAAAAGGGTAACTAGGAAGAGAATAGGGCCCCTCAAAGATTGGCAAGGCGGCCTTTGTGTGTAGCCGCAGAAAACGGGGGGAGATACTAAACGAGCATTTGCATTAGTATTTACTGTGGAAAAGAACATGGAAGATATAGACTGTAGGGAAATAGATGGTGACATTTTGATAAAATGTCCATATTACAGAGGAGGAAGTGCTGGATGTCTTGAAATGCATAAAGGTGGATAAATCCCCAGGACCTGATCAGGTGTACCCTAGAACTCCGAGGGAAGCTAGGGAAGTGATTGCTGGGGCTCTTGCTGAGATATTTGTATCATCGATAGTCATAGGTGAGGTGCCGGAAGACTAGAGGTTGGCTAATGTGGTGCCACTGTTTAAGAAGGGTGGTCAGGACAAGCAAGGGAACTATAGACCGGTGAACCTGACCGCGGTGGTGGGCAAGTTGTTGGAGCGAATTCTGAGGGACAGGATGTACATGTATTTGGAAAATCAAGGACTGATTAGGGATAGTCAACATGGCTGTATGCGTGGGAAATCATGTCTCACAAACTTGATTAAGTGTTTTGAGAAAGTGACAAAGAGGATCAATGATGGTAGAGCAGTTGATTTGATCTATATGGACTTCAGTAAGGCGTTCAACAAGGTTCCCCATGGGAGACTGGTGAGCAAGGTTAGATCTCATGGAATACAGGGAGAACTAGCCATTTGGACACAGAACTGGCTGAAAGGTAGAAGACAGAGGGTGGTGATGGAGGGTTGTTTTTCAGACTGGAGGCCTGTGACCAGTGGGGTGTCACAAGGATTGGTGCTGCATCCACTACTTTTCATCATTTATATAAATGATTTGGATGTGAGCGTAAGAGGTATACTTGGTAAGTTTGCAGATGGCACCAAACTTGGATGTGTAGTGGACAGTGAAGAGAGTTACCTCCGATTACAACCGAATCTTGACCAGATGGGCCAATGGAGATGGAGAAGTGGCAGATGGCGTTTAATTCAGATAAATATGAAGTGCTGCATTTTGGGAAAGCAAATCTTAGCAGGACTTATATAATCAATGGTAAGGTCCTAGGGAGTGTTGCTGAACAAAGAGACCTTGGAGTGCAGGTTCATTGCTCCTTGAAAGTGGAGTCATAGGTAGGTAGGTTAGTGAAGAAGGCATTTGGTATGATTTCCTTTATTGATCAGAGTCTTCAGAACAGGAGTTGGGAGGTCATGTTGTGGTTGTACAAGACATTGGTTAGGCCATTGTTGGAATATTGCATGCAATTCTGGTCTCCTTCCTATCAGAAAGATGTTGTGAAAGTTGAAAGGATTCAGAAAAGATTTACCAGGATGTTGCCAGGGTTAGAGGATTTGAGCTATAGGGAGAGGCTGAACAGGTTGGCGCTGTTTTCCCTGGAATGTCGGAGGCTGAGGGGTGACCTTATAGAGGTTTACAAAATGATGAGGGGCATGGATAGGGTAAATAGGCAAAGTCTTTTTCCTGGAGTCAGGGAGTCCAGAACTAGAGAGCATAGGTTTAGGATGAGAGGGGGCAGATATAAAAGAGACCTAAGGGGCAACATTTTCATGCAGAGGGTGGTACATGTATGGAATGAACTGCCAGAGGAAGTGATGGAGGCTCGTACAATTGCAACATTTAAAAGGCATTTGGATGGGTATATGAATAGGAAGGGTTTCGAGGGATATGGACCGGGTACTGGCAGGTGGGACTAGATTGGGTTGGGATATCTGGTCGGCATGGACCGGTTGGACCGAAGTGTCTGTTTCCATGCTGTACATCTCTATGACTCTATGCTTAAGACAGAAAGCCTGGGAAAAGAGCTCTCAACATGCTGCAATAGCAGAGGCAAATTCCTCTCTAATTTCGTCTTGAAAATTATCTCCTATTTCTTTGTTGCACAGTAAGCATGTCACAGACTGTACAATTGGAATGTTGAGGGAGCAGGGAGGCAGATAGAATACAATGCGAGAAAGTGTCACATTAAGCACTTTGGAAGTACGAATAGATGTGTAATCTATTTTCTAAATGGGAAGTGATTCTGAAATCTGATTCACAAAGAGACCTAGGAGTCAGAGTCCAGGATTTTCTTAGGTGAACAGGTAGGTTCACTTCACACTTAGGAAGGCAACTGCAATGTTAGCATTCATTTCGAGATGGCTAGAATACAGGAGCAGAATTGTCCTGCTGAGGCTGTATAAGGTTCTCATCAGACTGCCCTCATGTTGGAGGTGGTTTAGAGGATGTTTACAAGAATTATTCCAGGGAAGAAGGGCTTCTCATATGATACGTGGTTGAGGACTTAGTGTTTGTACTCAATAGAGTTTGGAAAGATAGCAGGATCTCATTGAAACTTACAGAATACTGAGAGACCTGGACAGAGTAGATGTGAAGAAGATGTTTCCTCTTGTAGGAGAGACAAGTACCCAAAGGCACAGCTTCAGAGGGAAAGGTCAACCCTTGAGATGAGGAAGAATTTCTTTAGCCAGAGGTGGTGAATCTGTGGAACTCATTACGCAGAAGGCTGTAGAGACAAGCCACTGAGTATATTTAAGACAGAGATAGATATGTCCTTGATTTGCAAGGTATTTAAAAGGGAGAAGTAGGAAAATGGAGTTTAGAAGCATATCAGCCATGATTGAGTGGCAGAGCAGACTCGAATGGACCAAAGGCTTAATTTTGTTTGTGGTTTTATAATTTTGTTTTCTTCACTATCTTTATATCCATTCTTGTGGTTTAAATTTTTCAAACAATCAAGTATTATTACTCTGGTGTTAAAATAATTACCAAGCAGTCAATAAAATAGTATTGAAAAATGTGTTGCTGGAAAAGCGCAGCAGTATCCAAGGAGCAGGCGAATCAACGTTTCGGGCATAAGCCCTTCTTCAGGAACGTCGATTCTCCTGCTCCTTTGATGCTGCCTGACCTGCTGCACTTTTCCAGCAACACATTTTTCAGCTCTGATCTCCAGCGTCTGCAGTCCTCACTTTCTCCTAATAAAATAATATTGTTAAGCAGAAGGTATTTGTAAGTAATTCAGAATGTGACCCAACAGCTAGGTTGCTCTTAAGGATGATTTCTTGAGTTCAAAGGCAAATGCAATCTCAGTTATCATCAGGTCATACATGCCTCTGCTTTAGGAGAGCTTCCAAGGATTATTATATAAAAGCAAATTACTGTGGATGCTGGAATCTGAAACCAAAAAAGGGAAAATGCTGGAAAATCTCAGCAAGTCTTGCAGCATCTGTAAGAAGAGAAAAAAGTTTTGAGTCTAACTGACCCTTTGTAAAAGCTGACAAATGGTCAGTTAGACTCGAAACGTCAGCTCTTTTCTCTCCTTACAGATGCTGCAAGACTTGCTGAGATTTTCCAGCATTTTCTCTTTTGGTTTCAGATTCCATCCGCAGTAATTTGCTTTTATCCAGTGTTTAACTCACTGCCACCTCTCTTCCAGGAGTGCCTACCCTGAAGAGGTACTGCTCTTCTCTCTGACAGAATTTTCATTTGTCTCTCTTCCCCGTCCACCTTCACTGCTTTCCTTTTCTCTCTCAGTGTTAGACAAGGTTATTTCTAAGACTCGCTTCCATATTTCCTTCCTCAGTGACTGTCTTTGCCTCCGACTTACTCTACGTGGATTTCAACTCCAATTCCACCCTGCATGCAGCCTCCAGGATTACAGGTACTTGCGTGATATACAACATTTTTCCAACTGCTGTTCTCGCCGCATCCTAAAAGCCACACTCAGGGCCATTGCGCCACCACATGAAAGCACTCGACACCTCTTTCGGCAGCACCGACTTACTCTCTCTCAAAGCTGTCCTGGTCCACAGTTTCATTTCATCCTTCGTATTATTCGATGCCTTAACCCCAAACTTTTCCTGTAAAAAAGAGCTTTGACAAAAGGTCAGTTAGACTCAAAACGTCAGCTCTTTTCTCTCCTTACAGATGCTGCCAGGCTTGCTGAGATTTTCCAGTATTTTCCCCTTTTTTGGTTCCAAGGATTATTTTCAGTTTTATGTTTAACTGCTGTTTACCTGATCTCACTCTGAAACGTAAGAGTTTCTGAGTAAGACCCTGTGACAGAGGTAGATGTTTTTCAGTATAAATAATTATTTAATAGACCTTAGATTTGTGGGAAATTAGCCTCTGGTTCAAATGGAAGAATATTCTTTTTGAAGCAAACTGATTTGATTCTACCCAATTCAAACAAAGTAGACAATGCAGAACAAAAATTGCAATAGAAATGTTTTCCAATGAAACCATGAAAAAGAAATGCAAAGTGATAATATTTTTAGAGTTGTTTAACATCTTTTTTTTTGATAAATAAATCAGCAAAAGGGACATTTTTACCAACCACTAAAACCAGTTTATTGAATTGTCCCATTTATATTGGAACTTAAAGTGAGAATCAAACCAATGGTCATCAATATTTCATTAATATGGGCAAATACATAGCATATTCTTATTGTAAGTAGTATTATTAATTTGTGCTACTGGAAACCAGCCTGACTGAATTTTGACATTCATACAAAATCAAGTGTCACATTTTGCTTGCATTTCATTGAAATGATGGAATAAATTTTCTTCTGGGGAGAGTGGAATTTTGTCTTCACTAAATGAGGGTTTCAGCTCTAATGAAACAAATATTTTCTTTTCATTTTCCTGAAAATTCTGTGCTATTAAGTGATATGCAAAAGATAGTGTGCCCAGTACTGAATCCAACAATGAACCTTACTTTCAGCCTCAAGGGCCAGTCCCAGCTGCATGAGTATGACATTTCTATTTCACAGATTAACTACCCTGTGGCTTCTCTAAATGAAACTGCTATTTATTGCCAAGTAATGCTGATCTAGGTTTCTACTATGGAGTTGTGCCCATTAAGAACTGGGAATTGTCCAAATTTATTTCACAAAGGACTCTTAAAGCAAATACTGAGAGTAGAATTTCATCTCATCTGTCTGAGCAGGATTTGGCACCAGATGTAAAAGGGCAATCTGGTAATTCACAACATCCTATCTCCAAAGAGATAGTTTTAACATATGTCAAAAGGTAAATTGTTGAGTTTATATGTGGACATTATGCAAAAAGGTTATGTTTTAATATTTATGACAATCAGTAACGTCAAAGGCATTAAAACATAAATTGTGCAAATGATAACACAATAGATGTGCAATGATAAACATTTTTGTAGTAATGGAAACAGAATGATAGTCTTTATGTGTTTGCACCCATCACTGAAGAACTTTCCATAATTAAACTGTGTCTGTGTTATCATGTATTGATCAGCAACCCTATGTTTAGCAATTAACACTTTGTTTTAGGATATTGTTAATTAAACATCCAGTTAGATGCCAATTGCATCTCTAACCCTACCTCTGATGTACCAAATACAATAATTTAAAATGACTTGATCAGATTTGTTCTACGGCTAATTAGCACACAGGCGTTTTATGCTGAATCAGCTAAACTCTCATGAACATGCATTTGTTTATGAAAAACTAGAAAGTTGATGTGTACCAGCTATAACAAAGAGCAAAAAGAGACAGAGCATCTCTCTACAGTTTCTTGGGCATAGATAGAGGAAGAACAGGCATTGGGAGGTCAGTGAATCAATTGAAGGCCCTAACCATCTTACTTTTCTTCATTTTCTTTTCTCTTCTATTTTATTCTACTTACCTCTTGAAAGACTCACTCTCGGCTATGGCATCAGTGGTGTTGAGTGAGTGCAGAAGTGTGGACTTGTGACAGTGGTGGTGGGAGGTGGATTTGGGTTCCTGCTGTTTTCTGCATCGATGATGCAGTTGGAGCACTGACTCATGGCTGGTGTTGTGGAGGTGAGTTTGGGTTCCCAGTGGCATCTGCTTCCAAAGCAGATTCAAAGAGCATTAATGGAGGCAGGTTTGGGCAGGTTCAGTAGCCGGTAGCTTCAGTGGCATCTGAATTAGCGAGGTCCAGTAGACTCTCAGAGGTGAGGGCATCAGAAGAGGCAAGATGGTGCCGAAGAGTGGGGACTTTCATATTCCAGTGGCATAGCAAAGGAGATTTGTTCCTGGCTACCAGGCTCATGGCCCATGATGGAGGACTTAACAAACAGGACTGTAAAGGTAGACACTTTCTTTATTTCTTCACTTCTTTTCTTCCTTTTATATTTTCATCTTTTGATTTATTTTTTCTGTGTTTTAAGATGGCACCAGAGAGTGGCAACACTTTACAATACTTATCACTGTATTTTGTGACAAGATACATGTGACAATAAATAAATCAAATAAATGAACTAAGTAAGCCAACCTGAGTGAAGTGAAGGAAATAAATAAAACCAGAGAATTGAATCTTACCTGACATTGGCTTAGCATCAGTTTTGTTGAGATCATGGAATGTTTCACTCAGTGACACCAAGAAAGGTTTCCTGTGAATCTTCCCGAATTCATTTTATTACTAATACATCACCACCCTTCGGCATCCCACTTATCCTATTCTCCCCATTGCCATCGGTCAAAGTTCTCTGCTGGGATCCCTGGTGTCAAAGTCACCTTTTAAACTCTGCTGTGTACCTGGTAGTTGCCATTCATTGTGCACAAAGTAGTAGAGCAAACACAAATCAACAGTTGTCAAAGTAGAGAGGTGATACGGTTGACACTTCGTTGTACACAAAAGTGTATATTCATACATTTATCGCCATATCAGAACTGAGTCACATAGCTTTTCAGTCTTTAGCCAATCCCATTTTACAAGTCTGTGTAAAGGAGTGCAACTGTTTCCCCACTGTGCAGTGTTGCCCAATGTCTTACCAATATTTAATAAGGGATCATCACCTACAGGGAAGACTTCAAATGGTTTGAAACATTCATTTTTATTAAGAAACAGCAAAAGCAAACAATTAATAAGCAGAAATTGTATTTGCCTGTCAGAACATAAACAAATTGCTTGCCTTTCAGCACCAATAAATTTACCATCAGTGAGTGGTCACTGCATCTCGCTCACAGCGATTGGAACCAGGTGTCAATTCGGTTCTGTCTGGCTTGTTGAGACTGGTGTTGCAGAATCTATCATGCAGAAGTTGATATCTTTGAGGCATGGCCATTTGGCATATACTGTGTTTGCTATGAAGGTTCCTGATATATTTTGTAGTTTTGAGATTGACACAGCATGATGCTTCACTGAGGACTGCTGACAATCACACAAGCTGCCCGGTTTTTGACTTCATGAAATAGTAAGGCAATATACAGGTAATATAAGCTTTTAAATTCGGGCTGAGATGGCAAAGTGCCAAAAGGCAAGGTAGGAAAGCTGTGAGCATCAAACTGTACGCAGTGATAGTGTAGCAAAGACAGCAAGCAAGCCATCACTGAAATCCTCCTGGTCCAATCTGTGAGCTGGGTGCCTGAACGTGTGCACAACATGCTTTTGCAGCAGGATGCAATAAGAAGTGCTAGACTGCTTCAAAGGTGCAGTCATGAAGTGCAGATGCCTATTCTAAATGGATTGGAGGTGTGCCATGATGATCAGTAAAGCTGATACATATCTGTACCTTAGCACTGTACCTTAGGATCAACCATACATGTTGGGATGTTGGGAATTGAGTGTCCAAGATGGAGATCTAAAGGAGCAAATAGTGAGTTGAAGTCACCAGATTAACGCTTTAACTTCTATGTTGGGAATTGTTACTATCCAATGGGTGGGAGAATGAGAAACTGCACACCAATGAGGCTGAATCAGGGAATCATGAGATGTTAACACATGCAAATAGACAATCAGCTGTCATTAATGAAAATCACATCTTGCATTCAACACTTAGTTGGAAAATGAATACTATTTGTTTTGAGCATCAAGAAGCTCTTGATTGACCATTTCACACTTTCCCCAACTTTCCTGTCATGTATATTGTTCGGGAGCTGGGAAGATTCTGCCTGGTGTCTCTTTTGTCTCATTATCTTAAGATACAGTAGTGTCAATGTCATTCCTCCAAAATCCTCGTAGTTATATCAAAACATATGTTGTTCAGAGATCCTGCTATATCTACAAAATATCCCTTATCTCTATTTGATGCAAAATGAGTATAGTTAAGGGCTCGAAGCAGTATTTGTGTTATTGCAGTTCCTAAATGATGTATCTTGGAAGGAAGATTAAAAAGTGGCACAATAAACTAAAAGGTAAAACTTTATAGAGGATGCTGGAACAGACAGAATCATGGGTTTTTAAGGACATAAAATCTTGAAGGTGTCATGACATTTAACAGAAGTCCTAACCAAGAGCAGGTCATTCAGAAACTGGCAGCTCCCAGAGCCCAAGGAGATGATATGGCTGCAAGCAGCACTGCACCTTAGGATCAACCATGCATCAAAGATCACCTGGTGAGTGATGGGGTAGCAGGGAGGATGTTCCGGAAAGACGGTCAACAGACAGGTCTGGATTAGCCCTCAGCAGCTCCCTCTTTTCTTGATCTCCACCCTTTGATAAAGCACTGAGTGCCTTACAAACGTATATGCATCACTCTCTGCATCTTTGTTTAAGTTATGATGATTGGTTGTAGATAGCTAAGACCATATGGCACTGATCCATGTGGCACTCCACCATTTAAAGGCTGCTAACTTGAAAATGTCCAATTTATCTCTACTCCCTGTTTTCTATCTGTCAACGAATCCTCCATCTGTGCGATATAATGCCCCTAACTCCATGCACCTTTAAATCACATATAGTCCTTCTGTATGTGGCATCTTATCAAATACCTTTTGAAGAACAAATATTCTATATATTATGTTATATATATAATTTAGGAATTTGAAGTTGTAACATAGATTTTCTGTGCATCCGAAAGATTAAAAAAACCCTTCTAGGTTTATAAATACATGATTTTAAAAAAAAAATGTTTCTGAGGTATAGTTTGCAGAACTAATGGGTTTGTTACAGTAGGAAGGTAAATAATTGTGTTTCAAAGTTTCTACTAGAACTTTCTGGCTTTGTCCATTTTAAGTTTAGGGGAAACACCCATAGCTTAGGATGACAGTGAGGCCTTTTAGGTATTGCTTTACATTTTAGACCGTTCTCTTAAATTTGCCATACTCCTAACAAAGGGAAATGTTAGTTAGATTAGTTAACACCAGGTAAAATTGCAGTAAAATGTCACTTAAAATTTAAAAGCTGCATAAGTTAAGCAAACTCTGAAAAGGTCACCATGACACATTAATTACAATGGGGATAAAAATACAGAAATCTGGAAATTCTATTGAGTTGTTTTAATTTTTTCTCGATAAAACAGTAATACAGTGTGTGCTGTATTACTCTTTTCTGTATGTGCTGCATTGATTTCTCTGCAATGTACCACTGATGATCAGAACTTGACAGTCAATTTTGTTTTTAATTCCATAAAACATAAAATACAGAAGCAGAATTAGGCAAATCAGTCCAGCGTGTTTAGTGATTATGTTGATCTGTTTCTTAACCTCATTCTCCTGCTTCTCTCCATAACTCTTGGTCCTCATAAAAATTTAGAACCTTTCTCTCTCTCTCTCTGACTTAAATACACTCAGTGCCTGCACAACCTCCTGCAGCAATGAATTCCACGGATTCACCACCCTCTGGTTGAAGAAAGCTCCGCTCATCTCAATTCTAAAAGGTTGTCCTTTCACTTTGAGGCTGTGCCCTTGGCTCCTAGTCTCTCCCACTACTGAAAACATCTTCCACATTACCAAAGCCTCTCCATATTCTGTCAGTTTCAATGAAATCCCCCCTCACTTTCTAAACTTCATTGAGTACAGAGCCAGAGGTCTCAACCACTCCTCGTATGACAAGCCCTTCATCCTTAAATCCTGATCTAGGATTCCTAACTGTCCTTGTGCTTCAGATTTCAATAGCCTATTCTCCATTTAGGAAATAGTCTATACCTCTGTTCTTTCTATCAAAGTGCATAACATCACACTTTCCCACATGCCACTTCTTTGCCACTCTCCTCGCCTGTCTAAGTCCTTCTGCAGCCTCCCTGCTTTCTCAAAGTTATCTGTCCCTCCACTTATCTGCATATCATCTGCAATTAGAGCGACAACACTCTCAATTCCTTCGTCCAGATTATTAATGGAAACCATATTTAGTTGTTGTCCCAAGACTGACCCCCATTGGATACCACACTGAAAAAGATCGCTTTACTCTCACACTCTATTTTCTGCCAGTTAGTAAACCTCTATTCATGTCAGTATCTTGCCTCGAACGGCATGAGTTCTATTCTTACCTACCTTATTCAGAAAGGAAATGAATAGACAGTATATTTGTCTCAACTGTCATTAGCTCCTTTTTGAAGGCTGATTATCTCAGTGCCAGAACATTTCCACAGGACTTCCTCAGGATTATAACCAAGGGCCAAATATCTTCTACTGCATCCTCAATATCCTTCCCTTCATTATAAGGTCAGAGAAGGTAAGAAGTGGGATGCATACTGTGCAAGTATTAATATTGCACACTGTTCACAAATCCTCAGATACTGAAAATTATGCAGAAATAAAACCTTGCTAACATCCAGACTTGGTTGATAAGTGTCAAATAACATGTATGCAATACCAGTATCAGGAAATAACCAACCAAAACATAATTGAATCCAGCCACCTTTTGTTTTGAAATTGAGTGGCATTACAATCACTGAATCCCCATTCTGGAAGATTCTAATATTCTGAAGATTTCTAGTAACTTTCTAGGGCTTACCATAAGAAATATATTTGGCAAGCCACATAAACACTGAATGCAAAAGCCATTTAATGACTAAGAATTGTGTAATGTTATGGACCAGACCAAACCCCCTCAAGCTATACCAAGGAAATAGCCTAGATCCTAACTTTTATCTTGTTTAATAAAAAATGTAAGGTGTTGTAAGACTGGTTAAAGTACAGAGGAACCTCGATTATCGAACGAAATGGATGGGCACTATTTTGTTCGGATAATTGATTATTTGGTAATTATGTCAATGCCTTTCCTCTGAGTCTGAGTTTTCTGTTAAGTCCGCTCCTCATTCAGGAGATGAGGCAGCAGCACACTACACGCAAGCCCCTGCTCCCCTTGACCCCCCACCCCCCCACTCTGGAACAGCCAGACTGGACACTAACAGTAAGGCTGCTGCTACTGTTGGGCAGTGAGTCTCTAAATAGCGCGCGCGCACACACACACACACACCATTTTACTGCAACAGGTTCCACAGAACAATGCCGGAAAGATTATCTGGGGAAGGGGGGGGATTTAGGGTACACTCCTGTGTAGAACTGCAGAGAAAGTGTGGGGGGGGGAGAGAGAGGGTAGGAGGTCAGTCATTTAGAGATGGTGCCTGGGCTCCCCATCGATGTCCAGGACTGTTCTTGGCAGCATTTCAGTAAGCCGAGTTCACTTTTAATTACTGTAAACAAAAGATCAGTCCTTGATGAAATGCTTCTATCGGGACCTTGAGATCTTCTTTGGATAAGCCGAAATTCGGATAATTGATATTCGGATAATCAAGTTTCCTCTGTACTCGGTTTTAAGCAAAACACACTTTATTCTTAAATCCCGTTTAAAATACAAATAAAGGTAAAGAATTGGCATAACTTTAACTCTATTGAAATACTTAACAAAATAACATGTTATTTAACTTCTACTACTCATCAATTGTTCAAACATAGCAGAAGAGGTATTGATGAGTAGTAGAAGTGGTGTTCTAGGCCTAGTGGTATTATCATTCGACTGTTAATCCAAAGACTCCAGATAACTTTCTGGGGGACCAGGGTTCAAATTCTGCCATGGTAGATGGTGTAATTTGGATTCAATAATAATATCTCAAATCACTAATCTAGTGATGGCCATGGATCCATTGTTGATTGTCAGGGGAAAAAACATCTGGTTCACTGATGTCCCTAAGGGAAGGAAACTGCCATCCTTACCTGGTGTGGCCTACATGTAATTCCAGATCCACAGCAATGTGGATGACTCTTAACTGCCTGCTGGGCAATTAGAATGGACAATAAATGCTGCCTAGCCAGTGACACCCTCATCCCATGAATGAATAAAAAAGAAGTCCCATAAACATACCCATGGCTAAGGCAAATTTAGCAAAACAGTATTATTGTCACATGCAGTCTTCTCACTCTAATCCAGACGAATGAAATATTGAAAGAAACAGTCCAGTAGCAAAGTGAAAACTCAAGCTTTCCTGCAATGGCAGAGAGAGCTGTATCCAACTTTCTCCAAATCCCCGCTTCAACATTTGAGAGCAAAAACTAAAGCCCACCTCCACCCACTCATGCTTCTTTTTAAAAAAAAACCCAAAGCTATTTACTCTGGGTCAGACACTATTACAGCAGGTTTACACCACTTGTTTTCAAGAGAAACCCGACAGAACAAATCCCTCTTAAAGGTACATCTCATCACAATGACAGTAACATATCTCTTAGCTCCAGATGTGGTCTCCTCTATATTAGGGAGACCAAGCAGAAACTCAGGACCAGTTCAGGAAACAACTATGGTCCACATGCTCCAATCATCCCACCTCCCATTTGCCAACCATTTCACCTCCCCCTCTCACTCTCCCAATGACTTGCCCATCCTGGGCCTCCTCCACCATTAAAGTAAGGCCACAAGCAAACTGGAGGAAGAACACCTCATCTTCCACCTTGGGTGTTTACAACCTTATGGCCTCAACATAGAAGTCACCAGCTTCCAAACATCTCCACCCCCACATCATCCCAAGTCTGGTCTTCCCTCTCTGCCCTGCCCCCTTGACCTGATCTAATCTGTCCATCTTTCTTCCCACCTATTCAACTTCATCCTTCCCACTGATAAATCCCATCCACCTCCTACCTGCATCCACCTATTGCCATCCCACCTATTTTTCCTCCAACTCCATTCCCTCCCTCCATTTATTTCTCAGCCCCCTATCCCTCCCCTGTCCTGATGAATGGTCCTGCCTGACTCTCCAGCTCTTCTGATGCTGCTTGACCTGCTGTGCTTTTTCCAGGTCAACTCCCCAAATTTTATTCTTCATTCACAAGACTTAAGCCAGATGTGTAATATAATATTCCCTATTTTCTTGCATGCGTACCACTCCAAAAACACTCAAGAATTTGACACCATCTAGGACAAAGCTTTTGCTTGGTTAGAACCCATCCAGTACCTTAAGTATTCACTTTTCCCCTATGAGTGCACCATAGTTACAGTATGTACCATCTATGAGATCCTACTCCCAAGTCATCTCCCCAGGAATGTTGGAATTAGGTTTTTCTCAATGATGTCAGATCTCTAAACTGGAAATACTATCAGACTCTGGTTTCTGATGCTCTCAGTTTCTCTCCAGTTGCACTTGCTCTAGCTTACAACTCTACAAGAAATTGCTGGATTCAAGGGTCATCTTTTAGATTTTCCATGCTGTTGGACTGTTTTATCCTAAGTCAATTATTATTTCTCTGTCTCAATATTTCTATATTCTTGGTTCCAAAATGTTCTGATGTTCCCAGAGTTTTCTTTCCAGAACTCCAGAAACTCTATATTCCTCCTGACCTTCTAATACTCTCAAGATCTGTGGCCATTCAAAATACTTAGGAATTCAAACCTCACTCTTCATATTATCAGCTTCCAGCTTCTGATCCAACAGATATATCCTGCATAACACCCCTGCTTATAGAAAATATCCAACACACTATATGTAAGAGAAGAGGAGATCATATACATAATGGAAAAATAAATTGCTATATGAACTGCCACAAATCAGTGTTACATTGTTCATAAGAACTAAAATTTTGTACAAAGACTAGGATAGCCACTGTATTTTCAGAACCATTTCATTAAGGAGGAGATTTTAAAGATTAAATAAGGTGGAATGCAGGTTTGTTCGCTGACCTGGAAAGTTTGTTTGCAGTGAGCAAACCAACATCCAGAACGTCAACCTGAGCTACAAATCATCTCAAAACTCATTGTTAAGTATGGTCTTTTGTGATAAAAGCTGGAATGATTTATTAAACAAATGCTCTTGTTTAATGGATTTAAAAATGTTTGTTGTTTCACACTGCTATAAACAGAGAACATGATAAACATCTTAGGTCTGAGATAGGACATAAAAGCTATCAACACACAGCTTCACCATTTCTAATTTTCTGCACCTCAACAATTGATAAAGAGTGCCTCTCTGTATTTACATGACTGGCTGATAAAAGTAATTTCTAAATGATATATTGATTCATCATTTAACACTTCAGCTAAGTACCTTTAATAAGCTTAAAAGTTGATGTCATAATTTTTATGAACAAATGAATGCACTTAACAATTGTTCTGTAAAATCTCATACATTTAGAATAATTTTAAGCTGTATTCTATACTATTTACTGACTAATCGTCAGGCCCTAAGTGATTCACATTTTCCTGCTGACATCCATTTGGACAAATGACCTTAAATTGGGTGAATCACATTTTATACATATAATTCTACTTCTTTGTTTTAATGGAGGCATGGAGAGTTGGTGGGTCGCAATTTTAAGTTTCTGTGATGAGTAAGGAGTTGAAAATGAAACAAATTTGAGACAGTCTTAACTCCAATATGCCTCTAAGTTGCTCATTTGCCAAAGCAGGCTAGGAGGTTGGAAGATCAACTTTCTTTCAGAAGGTTGGAGGTCGCTTTAAAGACAATGCATGGCTCCAATTTACTTTATTTTAATGGGCATAATCTGAGCTTCAGGTTAAAGGGCCTCAAGCTTCAAGAAGTTCAGGAACTTCAGGATATACAGAGTGTGGGATTGCAACAAGCTAATTTCTTTTGCAGTACTACTTGCATCTTAGGAGAAACCAGAATGCTTTCTTTCTGTCAATCTGGTATCCACGAGATCACTAAACAGTGGATCTCCATTGAACCCACAGTGCTTGTTCAATGTTGCTTACCTCCGTGTCCATGACACACAACTGCTGAATCCCATTAGCCACAAAATAGGATTTACCACTGCTGTAGCCCCAACTCTGTCTCATGCATACATGCACAAAGAAATGTTGGTAAAGATGGAAGGAACAAAAAGTAATTCATACTGCACGGTTTCCCTTCAGCCGATACTACTCATCCTCTAACCTAACCACTGTTACCCTGTCCCGTGTTACCATCAAAGTCACAGACTCTCAATCTAAGGTAGATTCGAACCCACTTTGAAAGTATCTGTTCAAAGTTTAAAATGGCATGCCTGTTCATTAATGAATGCTACCTTTTTGGGTGAGACACCCCCTGGAACATTAAGGCTCTGGTGCACCAGATTAATAGCCTTACGCATATTAAGGATACCTGATCACCATTTAAGAAAGTGCAGGGCATTTTCCAATATTCAAGCCTATGTTTCTCCCCGAACCAAAAATACCTGAAACAAAATAACTCCTGTCACATTGTGCTGTAATAATGGTACTTTTGTGAATGCTTGGTTACTTCCGATATTGTATTCTGCTGAACCTCAGTGCATAATCATAATGGCTTGGTTTGCAATATGTTGCTGTACATGTAATTGCTACTGAATTTGCCTGAAGGGCATGCATTCCATTACTCTTCAAGGGAACTTTGAAGATCTGAATTATGAATAGATTTGAGGTCATTCTTTTTCTCCAGTTTGAGGTTTCTATATTTCATCATTAACATCATGATTTGGATTCCAAAAATCATGACAACATTTGAACAACAAACTTGACCTCAATCACATTAATTTTAATGTGCTAACATATACTTTGACCTGATTTAAGGATGAACTGTAACTCCAATAGCAGATAGGTATATTTTAACTTTTACAACTGGATAGTAAACAAGTAATAAGAGATTGGCTGCCCATCACACACCATACCCAATTTTCCTCCCAATTTGGAAATGGTGGAGGCTGGTACAATTGCAACATTTAAGAAGCATTTGGATGGGTATATGAAATAGGAAGGGTTTGGAGGAATATGGGCCGGGTGCTGGCAGGTGGGATTAGGTTGGGTTGGGATATCTAGTCGGCATGGACGGGTTGGACCAAAGGGTCTGTTCCCATGCTGTACATCTCTATGACTCTATGACTCTAGAATAGAAATCAATTCCAATAAACAATATAAAATGTGTTTGGTTCACTAGTACCAGGCTAGTTCTCCCACTTCTTGAAATTTAAACTATGATGAGTGACTATTTTGACTTTATTAATGAATAAATTAAATAGCTACAGACCGTTAATGTTTTCTCAGAAGATTGTGAATCTTTTGAACATCTTTTCCTCAAAACGAAGTTGAAGTTGAATATTTTTAAGTTAGAGATAGATAAATTCTTGATCAATTAAAGAGGCGAAAGGTTATTAGCAGGCAGGAATAGGTAGTAGGCAAAAGTGAGGACTGCAGATGCTGGAGATTAGAGTCGAGAGTGTAGTGCTGGAAAAGCACAGCATGCCAGACAACATCTGAGGAGCAGGAGAATCAATGTTTTGAGCAAAAGTCCTTAATAAAGAATGAGGCTGTGAGCCAAGGGGGTGGTGAGATAAATGGGTGGGGGTTGGGACATGGGGAAAGGTAGCTGAGAGTGCAATAGATAGATGGAGGTGGGGGTAATGGTGATAGGTCAGAGGGAAGAGTAGAATGGATAAGTGGGAAGGAAGATGGACCAATAGGACAGGTCATGAGGGTGGTGCTGAATAAGAAGGTTGGAACTGGGATAAGGTGGGGGTGGGAAATGAGGAAACTGGTGAAATCCACATTGATGCCATGTGGTTGGAGAGTCCCGAGATGAAAGCTGAGGTGTTCTTCCTCCAGGCATTGGATGGTTAGGGAGTGGCAATGGAAGAGACTCAGGACCTGCATGTCCTTGTCAGAGTGGGAGGGGGAGTTGACATGTTTGGCAAAGGGGCGGTGGTGTTGGTTGGTGTGGATGTCCCAGAGATGTTCTTTGAAATGCTCTGCAAGTATTTGTCCTGACTTCCCAATGTAGAGGTGACCAAATAAGGAGTAACCAGATTGGCATGATTTTATGATACGTAGAAGCTGACTTGGGGGTGTCAAATGATCTACCCCTGTACCTAATTTATATATTTGTAATAAGTGCTTTTAGTAATGATGTTTTTTCTTTCTTTTTCCTATTTCTCTCCTTTCTGCACTGGGGGCGTATACTGGCACAGCAGCAGGAACCAGCAGCAAGCCCTGGAGCAATGCACAGGCTGTGGGCCTTGGAATGACACAGCAGGAAGCCCTGGAATAGTGCGAAGGCTGTGCGCCTCAGAATACCATGGAATAGCGCGCGGACTGCGAGTCCCAGAACAGGCAGCAAGTCCCGGATGGAGATTAGCACAGGGAAGGCACTCCTGGTACTTACCTTTGAGTAACTGAGTGCTAGTACAGAGCAGTCTGGGGCTTGGAGCAGAGCAGGGATGGCTGTTGGACTGGGGTCTGGCACAGGTAGTCAGACCACGTCGGGAGGCCCTAAACTGAACTGCTAAACTGTCATGTCTATTTGAAATTTCCTACCTTACTGTGATGTCAACCCTTTAATATTGTCCTTTTTTAAACTTATTTTTCAATAAAATACAACTACTTTTACTCCTCTGCTGTATCCACGAATTGCACCTTGGTACTTATCCCTCAGATGTCACCATAAGAAGTTAGATATTGTAGAAGCTTTTCACTGTTCTCCTATAATGGAATACATGTGACAATAAAATGGTATCATATTGTATTGTAAAAGGTTTACAAAAGTATTATACATATGAAATAATGTGAAACTTTAGCACAATAGGACAATTGTGAAACTTTAGCAATAATCCATTGATCTTGTTTAAAGCATAGGGCTGCCATTTATCCAAGGTTAGAAAGTTTATGCACACTTCATTCTGAAAAAAATAAAACACACTGAGATAGGTTATTGATGATTGAATATTAAGAACCTCATTGTAAAAATTGTCAAAAACTTAATTTCTAGCAAAAATGTGCAATTACTATACTTTCAGTATTGTTTTTCATTGTTGCCATGGTAGTGAATAAGCAATTACAGTAACCTTATGAATCTCATGGATGTTCAGGGCAGTGCTGTTATTTTTGTGAAACTAGTCGTCAAGAGCTGTTCACTGTCAAGCAAGCAATGGCGACTCACAATTCACGAGATATCTCTTCTTTATCATGACTTGCTGGGCAATTTGCATATTAATGATGTGTTTTACCTGCACAGAGTTATTTTTCCAGCAAATTCCAACCCTGTGATTATAAAATTAGAGGCAAAATGTGGCATTTATATGTTAAATCCATAAGACAAGTATCTATCAAGGTGTAATCAATGAAGAAACACCACAATCTATAGAAAATGTGCTCTCCACCTGGATACAAATCCACCTCCCAAACAGTTGCTGAAAATATATCTGTGATTAATCCCAACCTGAAATGAATATACTATACTGTGGTGGTATTCACTTAACAAAGATCATCTTCGTGCTAGCCTTTTTTCACTTTGCTTTGCATAATGAAGTCTATATGTAGACAGACTTTCCTCCTAATCCAGATGAATAATAATCTGATCAAAATATTCAGTGAAAGGAGTTTATTAATGGTGTTGTACTCCACAATTAGACCTATCTCAGTCTTTACTTTCAGACAAATGGATAAAGTGGTATGTTTTATGTCCACTTGAATGGTTCCTTATAATAGTATATGAGCATTGTATGTCTGCTTAAACTACCATCTGTCTGCATACTACTATGTTTATTTATTTTTCTAATAAGAATTTTGTTTTCGAATCAAACAAGGAACTGGATCATGCATGGAGCAAAGTTCATTTTATTTAAAAGCCTAATAAATCAGGGTAGGACTTATGTACTTAATGGTAAGGTCCTGGGGGCATGTTGCTGAACAAAGGGACTGGGGAGTGCAGGTTCACAGCTCCTTGAAAGTGGAGTTGCAGGCAGATAGGATATAGTGAAGAAGGTCTTTGGTACGCTTGCCTTTATTGGTCAGTGCATCGAGTATAGGATTTGAGAGATCATGTTGTGGCCGTACAGGACATTAGTTGGGTCACTTTTGGAATATTGCATGCAATTCTGATCTCCCTGTTATAGGAAGGAAGTTGTGAAACTTGAAAGGGCTCAGAAAAGGCTTACAAGGATTTTGTCAGAGTTGGAGAGTTTGAGCAATAGGGAGAGGCTGAATAGGCTGACGCTATTTCCACATGATCATTGGAGGCTGATGGGTGACCTTATAGAAGCATGAGGGACATGGATAAGGTGAATAGCCAAGGTCTTTTCCCCAGGGTAGGGAGTACAAAATTAGAGGGCATAGGTTTAAAGTGAGAGGCGGAAAGATTTCAAAAAGGACCTAAGGGTGGTGCATGTACGGATGAGTTGCCAGAGGAAGTGGTGGAGGCTGGTACAATTACATTTAATAGGCATCTGGATGGGTATATGAATAGAAAGGCTTTAGAAGAATATGGACCACATTGCTGGCAAATGGGACTAAATTAATTTAGGATAGCTGGTCGGCATGGGGGGAATAGACCGAAGGGTCTGTTTCTGTGTAATATATCTCTATGACTCTTTCATAGCCAGAAAGGGGAGTTGGATTGTCCTATTGGCTTTAATTCAAAATATGCTAAAACACTATTGATTTCTCTATCCAATTCCAAGCCCACATTGATAGCCATACTGTTTACAATGATTTCCTTATATAAAGTTGAATTCATAATGATGATTCAAATTGTAAAAATCATCAGCTAAGTATAATTTTTTCTCTGAAATTGAACTTCTCAGGATTGATTTGAATTGTTTCTATACTCCAGTATGTTTACAAAACTTGACTCACTGACTCTACTTAGTCTGTAGTTCAAAATATTTCTCTCTATAAAGAGTTTTTCATATATTCAGATTAAAATAACTGAACCCATAACCCAATGTTTTCCATTGATGTGCAGTGCCTTCTTTAGTTGTACAACTTGCAGCTGTATTATCTTGTGGATAATCTTCATGATGTGTTCTGCAGCATCATCCCATCTACAGCTTTCTCTGCTGTTGTGAGTCCTTCCATATTACAATTGATATCACTACCATTACACTGAAAAAGACTGTCAAACAACATTTGAAACTGCGATCTCATTGTGTGAAAATAGGGCAGAAGAACATTCTATCACTCTGTCACAAAGTGCATTGAAACACCAATCACCTTTCATTTACCTCTCGTGCCTTTTGAGATGTGACTATTTGAATTAGCTCTTATGGTTTTCTGAAATGATGGCAAATATTGGTAGCACACTTTCTTTTTCCTGCTAAATTTACAATATTAGTGTTTACATAGTCTATTGTTAACTTTAATCTTTAATCTAAAGAAAACCGTGCATTTAATGGTTAATCCCATACATAATTGTGAAGTTGACAAAATTCAAACTGTGTCCCATGACCAAAAAGAAAATGAGTTGGCTGGGTAAAAGGAGCCTGAATGGGGACCATGATAATCAATTAAGAGAATGCAAACAGGCAGACATCTCATTGAGGTTTATTACAGAAGGCCACCACTAATCTTACAATTTAAACAAAAAGGTGTCTTCAGGACTCAGCAATCAGGGACAATAAATCTTCCAGCAATAATATCCTAGCTGGAAGGAAAGAATGGCTTCTGCCATTGGAGGCTTCTCCATGGTCCATAGACCAGTCAGTAAGAAATGCTTCCCCACCATTCCACCTCTGAAAACCCACTGGTAATCTATCAGGATTTACCTAGTGGTTTCTTCATGTGATAGTAGACTACCCCAACGTTACTGAAAGTGGTCCTTAATTGGCCTAACAATTGGTTAGCTGCTGCCTGCCATCTTATGTGATTGTGTGCTTCATAACCCATCAAAATCAAATCCATCCCTTATAATTATTGAAGACTTACAGAATACAAAGAGGCTATCTGACCCAGCCATGTCGACATAATGTTTTTGGAAGAGCAACACCGTTAGTTCCACACCTTGTCTTTGCTCAAAGGCCTGCAAATATTTTCTTTTCAGGTACTTACCTGATCCAGTTTTGAAAATGTCTTTGTGTCTGCCTCCTACGCACTCTTACATAATGCATTCCGGGTTCTAAACAGTAACTGCATAAACATTATTGTCCTTTTGTTACTCTTTATTATTTTGTTATCATCTGACTCATTAACATGTTAAGTTGAAAAGATGTTGTCCTAATATTTGGTCCTCTCTGCTAACAAAGTGTCATATTGTATCCTTGTTAACAGAGAAACATCTATTCCTTAGTACACAGGGAACTCTATGACAAGTTAGGTGGAGGTTACATGGAAGCCTATGTCTCTAATATCAGCAGGAAATGACTCATGCCATCCACTGCATCCTCTCCCTTTCTCAACTTTATCTTGTGAGTGGGGTTAGATGTGACAAGCCAGAGAAAAGCAAAGCAGATTGCACATATATTTTCCATATTAACTTGTTTAAAAATGTTATTGCACACTTCTGGAGCAGATGGTACTTGAACCCAGTTTTCATGATAGGAATAATACCACTGCATCACAACAGCCTTCAGATTGCACCTCACTTACGCATCAAACACAAGATGCACAGCCAGGGTACTCTCTTCTCCCAGGATCAGGAGGAGGCCAGAACACCACACTATCTAAATCAGTGCAGTCTCAGCAGGCTGGAAAAATGTTCAGCTATGTATTGAATATTCATGTAGGGAGTTCGGTCATCAAGAAGAAGCTTCACAAGCAATAATGCCACTTAAATAACAACTTGCTACTGCCTAGCAAGAATCTTGCCACCCTGCTTTGGAAAAAACATTAAAAATTGCAAAAGTTGCTCCAACTTTGAATTGGGCCTTGCTGGATTCTTGTCTTAATCAACCACTAATCTCTCTATAATATATAGAATGTGAGCTCTGTATAATTCAACCCTAAGATTCTTTCCAGACAGAAGATTGTAGTTGGAGCTAGTGTGGGATAGCTGAAACTACATGTACAGTATCACAACGTAATTTTCCACTGAAGTTCTGAATGTGAACCCTGTGACCAACGGTATAATGAAGTAGACATATGGACATGTTACATCCTTACCAAAGAGACAATCAAGTGTAGACTTGGCACTATCATTTCCTAACAAAGGCTGGATGAGGTGCAAACAATGTTTGGAGCTAAAGGCGCACTAACTGAACATTGAGCAGGGTGTTGTGGTTCTGTTCGCCGAGCTGGGAATTTGTGTTGCAGACATTTTGTCCCCTGTCTAGATGACATCCTCAGTGCTTGGGAGCCTCCTGTGAAGCGCTTCTGTGATCTTTCGGCGAACAGAACCACAACAACGAGCACCCGAGTTACAAATCTTCTCACAAACTTCGAGCAAGGTTTAGATATTGTCTTAAAGTTTTTGGACTCGTTATATCAGAAAGATAATCCATTAAATGCATGCAAGGCAAGGTCAGACTTTAATAAATTTATAAATATGGGCAGTTGTTCCACAAAGTAAATCTTGAAATTTAACTGACTCAATATAAGATTGCAAAAACTATATTCAGAAAATACTGATTTAGGGCTTCCTTTTGAATTTTGTCTAACATGGTTGGGCTTTTTCTCTTAAACAAAGTTACGTTTGCAGAAAGATATGTTTTTGAAATAGACGTATGAAACTTTCAAAAATAAATTTTAGAAAACATGGCACAAAAAGGATATTCCATGGTGTTGCAAAATGTTGCATATTTAATATAAAAACAGAAAATGGTCTTCATGGTGACAGTGCTTGTTTTGAAGAGAAAGTATTTGTTTTCATCTTATATCCTTCCCAGCCTGGTCTTTTGCATCATTATTTTAAAATTTGTCTCCCTTGCTGATAGGGGTAACTAACTTTACTGCCAGACTTTCAAACTGTTCCCATGAACCCTTTATTATAAGGACTCTGTAGCTTCCTAGTGAGTCTAGTTTTTACATTTTTCCTACCCACACTGTCTCTCTTGTACATCTCCATTACCTCTGAGGTAAATGCTAGTATTTTTTTCTAAAATGCTATGTCTGTTTTCTGCTGTTTATCTCTTGTTTACAACACTTCTACACTTTTAGCTACAGTCTGTCTGTCCATGTCTTTTACAAGTGGTAATGTTCCTAAAGTGGTGAACTCACTTATATTCTGAATCGGTTTGTTCTCCTGAGTTGAAAGAACATCATTCATTGTTGTCGCCTTGAGGTATTTATGAAACCAGTCTTACTGCTGATCACCATGTTGCATGTTGTGGCACCAGCCACTGGCAGCCTGTTATTGGGGAAAATCACCTACTTTCTGTACAATGTCTAAGGGCCTAGAAGTAGAGGATATACCACTATTGAATTGTAATGAGAGTGAACATTTGAATTAAATAACAATATTTCATTTATTGTATGATAGCAATATTAACATGTTACATTGACTATTAAGGCATGACTACAAAGATTATTAGGTTCCACAGGAAATACATCTATCTCCATCAAGACCTAATGCTAGACTACCTTTCCAACCTAAGACTTTGTATTACCATCAGCTTCAGTGAGCTTAATCCAGCTTCAAAATTAACTCTGTCAGAACCATTAACTCACACAGCAATGAATATATTCATGGAGGAGATTGCTGAAAAAGTGAGAAATGCTATAAGCATCAGAGGATGTCAATGTTGTCTGTTGTACATCTGCCATTAGCATTGTAAATAAAAAGGAAAGGGTGAATCAGGATGGAAATATTTTCATTTTACATTTCATAGTCATGGTACAATGATTCAGATTATGCGCAGCTATCAATGGCAAGGCAAAAATAAAATTTCAGATAAGATAATGGACACGTGTACTAGAATGGTACTAGCCATCACCAGGGGAAAATTTCCCTGTGATGAATTTAGAGATGTGGGTGAATACGTAAACACTGTAGTACTGAACAAGGTTGCTAAAACTCCCTTCAGCAATAGGCATTGTTAAAGAAATCACATAGTAATTAGAGTCATAGAGATGTACAGCATGGAAACAGACCCTTCTGTCCAACTCATCCATGCTGACCAGATATCCTAAATGAATCTAGTCCTATTTGCCAGCACTTGGTCCTTATCCCTCTAAACCCTTCCTATTCATATACCAATCCAGATGCCTGTTTAATGTTGTAATTATACCAGCCTCCAACACTTCCTCTGGCAGCTCATTCTGTACACGCACCACTCTTGCATGATAAAGTTGCCCCTTAGGTCTCTTTTATATCTTTCCCCTCTCACCCTAAACCTGTGCTCTCTAGTTCTAGACTCCTCCAACCCAGGAAAAGACCTTGTCTATTTACCTATCAATGCCCCCCATGATTTTATAAATCTCTATAAAGTCACCACTCAACCTCCAATGCTCCAGGAAAGAAAATGCCCCAACCTATTCAGTCTCTCCTTATAACTCAAACCCTCCAACACTGGCAACATCATTGCAAATCTTTTCTGAACCCTTTCAAGTTTCACAACATCTTTCCAACTGCAGGGAGACCAGAATTGCATGTTGTATTCCAATAGTGGCCTAACCAATGTCCTGTCCAGCCACAACATGACCTCCCAACTCTGATACCCAATGCTTTGACTAATAAAGGAAAGCATACTAAACACCTTCTTCACCATCCTATCCACCTGAGACTCCACTTTCAAGAAGTATTAACCTGCACTGGAAGGTCTCTTTGTTCAGCTACATTTCCCAGGACCTTACCATTAAGTGTATAAGTCCTGCCCTGATTCGCCATTCCAAAATGCAACATCTCACATTTATCTAAATTAAACTCCATCCACCACTCCTCAGCCCTTTGGCCCATCTGATCAAGATCCCTTCTTTACTATCAGCTACACTTCCAATGTTGGTGTCATCTGATAACTTACTAACTGTATCTTCTACGTTCACATCCAAATTATTTATGTAAATGAAAAAAAGCAGTGGACCCAGCACTGATTGTTGTGGCATATCCCTGGTCACAGGCTTTCACTCTGAAAGGCAACCCTCCATCAGCACCCTCTGCCTTCTACCTTCGAGCCAGTTCTGTATCCAAATAGCTCTTTCTCCCTGTGTTCCATGTAATCTAACTTTGCTAACCAGTCTACCATGAGGAACCTTGTCAAATACCTTACTGAAGGCCCTATAGATCACGTCCACCACTCTGCTTTCATCAATCTTCTTTGTTACTCTTTCAAAAAACTCAATCAAGTTAGTGTTTCAGAAATTCTTAGCTGATGAACCAAATTCCAAGTTAACATCCACCTTGGTGTGACTAGTTTGTACAAAGAATTATTTCAAATAATCAAAAGCTACAATCTACTTTAGTTGGTCAATGGAAGAAATCAAGAAATACTTTGGCCCATGTGAGATCATCCTTTATGTTTTATAAAAACTACAGTTAGTTCCATCTTTTCCACACACTTCAATGCCTTGCATGAAAGTATGGAGGCATTCATTGAGGCAAAAATCTAAGAAAAAATCCTCAAAAAGCCTTATAGCATTGCATAGGATTATCAGTATATTACAAAAGAGGAGGCTAGAAAGAGTGAAATGATCTGGGTAAAATGATAGGATGAGCTAGGAAGGCACTAATTCTCCAACAAAGCAGTCAAACTATTAGAGCATGTTCATTGAGGATAATCAGGACTGATAAAAATTGGCAGAATCTGAACAATAAACAGAAGGTGATGAGACAATCTATCCTTGGCATATTCATTTGGTTGACAAGTATAAGAAGGGCTGATGAAAGGCTTTTGCACAAAATGCCAATTCTCCTGCTCCTCAGATACTGCCTGACCTGCTGTGCTTTTTCAGCAGCACATTCTCGACTCTAATGTCCAGAATCTGCAGTCGTCACTTTCGCCAAGTATAAGAAGCAGATTATGGTGGATAAGAGACTGGACGATAACAGATAAAATTATACAGATATACAGAATAGGGATATTGATCCCAAAGAACAACAATGAATGTTGACATTAAGGTCATAAAGATACTAAAAGGACAAAAAAAAGGAATGGTTGCAACTTTTTGAGAGCAGGGAAAAACCACCAGTAATTTCAACATTAGCTAAATGTTAAAAATGATGGATTTTAAGTGAATGGCAAAATTATGTGAAAACATAGATATCTAGAAAATGTCGAGTAAATTTCCATTGTGGGTCTGCGATGCCCCTGGACCTAGGAAATGATCATGTACTGATTGTAAAATCTTTGATGGCAGAAGGGAGCTGTTGATAATAATCCAGAATGAGATAGGTGGGAGAGTACAGGCCAAAGTTGAGGACAACGATATCGATGGAAACAAACTAGAAATTATATTAAAAGTAGAAGTCCTAATAAATCAGGAATTTCTGGTGACTACCAAAAAAATTAGAAGATAACTTGATAAAGGGTGTTATACAGAAGTATTGAAAGTAAAATAGAATTTAGTGCATACTCTGAAGACAATGGACAACCACCCTTATCATGCAGGTGAATCTGTACAAACAAGGCACAGCTAATGGGGCATAGACTATTGGCTCGAGTTTCCAAAAGTAGAATGAAGATCTAAACATTAGATTGGCCTCCCACATGTAATAAAAGTAATCTTGATGGTTTTCTTAGCTTCTTTAGCCATGTACTAGTGGAAATGTAAATTTATAGATATAAAAGCTGCAGTTTTACAGAGTGAAAAGTTTCAAAGAAATTGACTATGCTAGATTAAAGAAAGAAAAGAGAATCTGTCATAAAATGGGTTGAGGCAAGTTATATAAGACTGTTCTACAAAGAAAAGTGGTTCTCCCAGAACCTATTGGAAACCATCAAAAAAGGGATAGCTTGCGTTAATGATGAATTATAAGATTGTAGAAATCTATTTTTGATTGCTTTGAAATTATTTGTTCATGTCATAATATTATTGTTTGAACAAATGAAGGTGAATAAGAGATATGTTGATAATTGGTGCTGGTAATGGTTGGCTTTATTGTACAATGGAATACATAATGGGGAAAAGTCGTTCTGAACTATCAGACTTTCCACACACTTCACTGGGCTGGCAGCATGAGGAGCAGAGTTTCCATGTTTAATTGGCTGATGATCTACTGTACAAGTTGTTGGGAAATCTCCAATTGTGATATTTTCTCAGATGGACACTTCTGCTTTCTTGTGGTATTTATCACCTCCATCAGTATGTCACCCTGATTTAAAGGTTGTTTGAGGAGGTTCACTGACACCAATACTCTTTTGTCTTGGGTTTATCTAGTGATTAGTAGTGGAGGATACCATCTAGTATCCATAGAAGGTACACAATTCTTCGATAACAAGAAACCTTATTGGATGACAGTAATAAATACAAGTATATTTAGTCAGGTATACTTTCTAGGACCTGATACAACATCCTTCTGAAAACTAGTATATAACTTCTTGTCTCCACCCACAGACTGTGTTTGGTATCAGTTAAAGGGTGAAGTCAATGTTCCATGAATATTAACTTTTTCACATCTCTTTTCTTTTAAAACAACTAACTGATTCAAATTCCATTGAAAACATTTGACTTTCTTCAAATACTTAACGTGTTATAAAAACAAGCATTTAAATTCATTTTTGCATTTTAAAAAATTTATAAGCACTTGGAATCATCAAACTGTGAACTGACCGTTATCCCACTGTGATAAAAATATGTTGTGAAATGGTTTTTTCAATACTAACCTACAAGGATAGCTATCAAAAACCTATGTCAATAGACAGTGTGGAACATAAAGGGCTGATTTTTTTTGTAACAATGCAGAAACTTTTCTCAAAAATTTCAAGTGTCAAGGATTGAAATGACATGACAATTGCATGTTCCATTCAGTTTGATGGCTCCCTTAACAGCTCTACAGTTCCCAGGTTTCTGTATTATTAGTAAACATATGATGTGGAGATGCTAGTGTTGGGCTAGGGTGGACAAAGTTAAAAATCACACAACAGCGGGTTATAGTCCAACAGGTTTATTTAGATATACTAGCTTTCAGAGCGCTGCTTCTTCATCAGGCAGCTCAAAGATCTTTTGCTATAAATTGTGTCTTATGATCTTGCTCCACAGCTACCTGATGAAGGAACTGTGCTCCGAAAGCTAGTACTTCCAAATAAACCTGTTGGACTATAACCTGATGTGTAATTTTTAACTTTTACACATATGTTTATGTACACTATTAACAATTCAAAAACTGACTTGTTTATCTTCAGGTAGCACCTTACTTCCCTCTTTGGTATCACTGAATCTATCCAAAAGAGTATCTTACCCCTCCAAACTGATGCCAAACATAGTCTATGGGTGGAGACAAGAAGTTATATTCTAGATTTCAGAAGGATGTGTATCTGTAGCAACTTCCTAAAGGTGCTAGAAATTATACCTAACTAAATATACTTATATTTATTACTGTCATCCAATTGCAGTTTCATAACTTCTCCTGAAAAAGTGTTTATCAGACCGAGGCAACTTTATTTTAAAATGTGTACTTGTCCCCAATTCTCCCTTCATGAAATATATGGTTTAGGATGGAATTTCTGGAATTGTTGGTTCGATGTCATTTCAGCTCAGTTTAAAATCCCTTCCACCTTGAGAAAATATCAGCTGCAAGTGTTAGAAGTGAAAGATTCTTCAGCAGCTGGTGATCCACTTTGCTGGATCACTCTTTGGGGCCAAAATATAGAAAATACATATTTTCAAATGTACAAGTTATTGGTTTGGAAATTAATTATGTTTTTGTCAACTGCATTTATTTCACTGCAGCATAATAGAATACAACATATAGTGGTAGATTTGGCTTTGCCTGATACTATAAAATAGGTGGCTGAGAGTTTGTTGTGTATTTAACATGCTTCCCTTTATTTCTTATCACTTTGTTGAAATAACCCAGCCCCTGCCCTTCATCAGTTTTACCTCCTTCAGTTGTTTAATACCAATGGACAAAGCAAAAATCTAAATAGTTTTCATTGTCAACATTAACACTGATAGATTTAAAAGTTATGGTCCAGATTGATTTCAAGGTATTTGGAGTCAGGATGTGCCCTAAAGTCATGCTTTGAAATTCCTTCAATGTCCCAACAGAATGACCATAACTGAGATGCCCAGGAAGTTTAATATTCTGATAACTAACTATCTAGCATTTAGAACTTTCTCAAAAAGTTTCCAACTCTAAGGCACAGTCAGAGACTTCATAAAGCTCCAAAATACTTATCTGATAGTAGATCAAGAGAGTGATGGATATGGAATAGCAATATTCGAACGTATTATATAGACTTAACCTGAAATACTTGAATTTACTCCCATCTTTCCAAGAAGATATACTTTCTTTGAGGTATTTCTTAGTTGTGAGGATTGAGATGTATCACAGAAGAAGTACATCTTCTCCTACCTACGTCCAATCATCTGCCAGCGTATACAGGCAGGAGGCTGGAAGAACACTAAGTCAGGAAGCATCACGAGCTAGAGAAGTCGACATTTTGGATCTTCAGGGTGTAAGGGGAGCTGCAGATAAAGGGGGTGGTGGGGGCAGCTTGGTGAAGTGAGGATAGGTGAAGACAGGCCAATGGTACAACCTGGTTGGTCATATAGAATATAGAACATAGGTCAATGGAAGGAATAAATCTGGTAGTTGGCTGGGAGCGGTGGAAGGGAAGGGGAAGGGCTGGGAAGAGAGTCAGGGGATGGAAGGGCTGGGAAGAGAGTCAGGGGATGGGAAGGGAAGCTATTTGAAATTGGAGAACTCAGTGTTAAGTCGTCCTGGCTGTAGGCTGCCCAGGCAGAAGAGGAGGAGTTGTTCCTCCAATTTGTGGTTTGTTTGCTGTGGCAATGGAGGAGGCCAAGGATGTTAATGCCAGAAAGGGAGTGGGAAGGGGATTTAAAATGGGTGATTTAAGATTAGCTGATGGATAGTGATTGAGTATGGACATTTTCCTCACACTAAGCTGCACTCCAATTAATAGCTTTGGCATGAAAACAACACTTGGAAATGCTTTCTCTACAAACATTTGCCTCACAGGATAGATATTTGGACATTTTCCTGACAGGTGACTTCTGATTGAAATAAAGTAAGGATGTCGAAGCACTAATTAGATAACTAAACCTTACCTACTGGGGAACGATACAAACTTAGCCAGTCTTATATTGAGCTGGCTATCTAGATCAGCCTTTGGGCGGCATGATCATGAAGGAGTGACAGCATGGCAGAATTTTGTTGTGTGTCTCGTGATACTCCATGATGCCACAGAGCTAAAATGTAACATTTCCTGGGATATTTATTCACTAACATCCATGACATTTATTATCAGAACATAAGATTAATATATGTTCCTGCTTTGAGTTTTGGGTCTTTTGGTTCCCAGATGTTTGAAATAATCATACTTTAAGATTAGATTAGATTACTTACAGTGTGGAAACAGGCCCTTCGGCCCAACAAGTCCACACCGCCTCGCCGAAGTGCAACCCACCCATACCCCTACATGTACCCCTTACCTAACACTACGGGCATTTTAGCATGGCCAATTCACCTGACCTGCACATCTTTGGACTGTGGGAGGAAACCGGAGCACCCGGAGGAAACCCATGCAGACACGGGGAGAACGTGCAAACTCCACACAGTCAGTCGCCTGAGGCGGGAATTGAACCCGGGTCTCTGGCGCTGTGAGGCAGCAGTGCTAACCACTGTGCCACCGTGCCGCCCACAAAGCTTCGAAAGATGAGTTTTTAAAAAAAATCTAACTTGTCATGCTGCCAATTCGGAAGACTCTTTAGACTGATGTTACACACAATGCTGCCTGGACACAGCAGCAATGATTATGCTCCTCTGAAACACATATACAATTAACCATTTTTAACTGTTCCTTGGTGAGACTGTAAGATATAGGAGCTGAAGGAGACCACTCAGCCCATCCAATCAGCTCCACCATTCAATGGGATTATGGTTCTTCTGAAAATCTTTAACTCTATTTTCCTGCATTTTCCCTCCTGATTCAAAATCTGATTTAAAATCTGCCTTTATCAGCCTTGAGTATAGTTAATTACCTAATCTGGACAATCCTCTGTGGTAAAGAATTCCACAGATTTGCTCCTGTTTGGGAGAAGAATATCCCTCCTTGTCCGTGTCTTACACATGCTACTCCTTATTCTGAGATTACATTCTCATTCCTAGACTCTCCCACAAGTGAAACAAAATCTGTGTCAAGTCACCTAAGAATCTTATAAGGTTGCCTTTCATTCTTTAAAATACTAATGAGTACAGGCCCAATGTATTTAACCTCCCCTCATAATACAGTCCCACCCATCTAATCAACTTTCTTTTGACTGTCTCCAATATCAGCGCATCATTGCTTAGATAAGGGGCCCAAAACATAACATTCAAGTCTCTGACCACTTGCTTAACAGATTTATATTCTTCTGCAATCTCTTTATGTTATCCTCGTCACTTCCTTCCTACTTACTTTTGTGCCATCTGTAAACAAGTACATTAATTTTCCTCAACCTACTGGTGATTTTATAAAAGTGTCACTCCATCACTTATGATTTGGATTACTTAATTGAACTTCTGATACTCTGTTCCAGGCTTATTACTCTGCTCAAGATACCAATGATTCCCTTTTAATGCAATAAAATAGGATTTGTAAGAGAAGCATTGATGCATTTCAGAATTTTCAAACTCATTTAAGAAAAGCAAATTGTGTTCAAAACCACAATTACAATGACTGATTAGTAAAACAGCTCCAATTTTTACATTCATGCTGCCACGTTTTTCATAATATTTTTCTGCTTAAATCCCAAATCTACAATACACAATACATTGCTTTTCTCAGTTCTATCGATTTGTAGTTAATTTGAGTGTGCAACTGTGAGTGAGAAGCTGATTGTTTGTCCATGTAATATATGTTATGTGAACAAGTCCTTCTGCTCTTGTGTCTTTATTCATTGAAATGTGCATAAAAACCTAAGTTTTAAAGTTATTTTATTTTCATCTATATTAGACAGTAACCAAGTCAGACATTTTAGTAAGTAATGGGTGTGCACATAATGATTTTTTAATAAGAGAACTATTGTATGCAGGTATCATAACTTTAATACGATTTTTTTTATTGGCCAATGTGATCAGAATTTCAAAAGGTTAATAATCTTGGCTGTTTCACAGATTTCAACTTCTTTAACAATCTCAATTAATCTTCACAGAAATCATGTATGTTTTGAATGAACTGAAATAATTGGTTAAAACCTTTCTATTGAACCAGTGTAAAATTGATTAACCTATAGTTGTTTCAGGGACACCAATTATTTGGTTGCTATGGGTATTAACAGTTTAAGTGTTAAAATAGCAAGAGACAAATTTAGCTTCATCAAACAATATATTTTCATGTGCAAATAGGATGTCAGTGAGTCATGCCTTTTTGTACGTTTGCAAAAGATTTTCCTGAAGTGTTTTTTGTGTGTTTTGAACCTTCCACAATCCTTTCACTGATTTCTCACTGTTCTGGTTTCACTTTTACACTCTGAGGAGGTTACATAGGAATGCAAGAAAAACACCAACTGCCTGTCCATGTCATCTGATTAAGATTGAAGTGAGAAGGTTTTCAGCTGTACAAAGGTTGAAAACTTTCTCTCACGGCAGAAGCTGTGAGTTAAAGTAATTTTTTTTACCTTTTGTTTTGTGATGTGTTGCTACTGAGAACACTTCACTCTGGAACAGGCCTCCGAATTTTTTTTCAGACTCCTGACATCCCTCATTGAAACAAGAATCAGAACTACTCAAGCAGCTGTAGCTTTGCTCCATGGTGTGCCACTGTTGTCTTTTTACTGTAGAAGAGGAAGTGCAGCAACTGTCCTATGGAAACCGTTCTCAGATGCTCTGCATCAGAAGATTATTTTTCCATAAAGAAATATTAGGCATCTCTGTTATGTTCTAAAATAGATATGAAACCACAGTCACCAGCCGTTGACTCTCTGTGACAACAGTGACCACCACTACCCTGAACACAGGTCAAGTTCTTTAATTACAGAAAATCAGGGATCTTTACAACACAAGCCAGGTAAGACTAAGGGCACACATACAAAAGCAATCTGTCAAGCAAACAAGCCTATTTCATCAAATTTTAACCACATGGCAAGAACGTAGACAGAAAGAGTTACTGTGGTTTGGTGGCTTCTCCATTACTTTCAAATTAATGTCAAAAATCACACAACCCAGGTTATAGTCCAACAGGTTTAATTGGAAGTACTAGCAAATAAACTTGTTGGACTCTAAGCCAGTGTTGTGTGATTTTTAAACTTTGTCCAACCCAGTCCAACACCAACACCGCCACATTCAAATTAATGCACATTATCTCAATATCAATAGCACTCAAAATGAATTGAAAGTCACTAATGCACACCAACTCTGGTATATAAGGTAAAATCTGCACTCTGGTCAACATGATATATGATGTGGTCATGTTCAGCAGAACAATTTGTGATCCCTTAGGTAGATTCACAGCCATCAATCCTTCACATTGGTGCTTATCTAAGTTACAGGGTAGGGGAGTCCAAACATAGAGGGCATAGGTGGTTAACTTTTTTATGCAGAGGGTGGTGCACATATGGAATGAGCTTCCAGAGTAAGTGGTGGAGGCAAATACAATTACATCATTTAAAAGACATCTGGATTGGTACTTGAATAGCAAGTGTTTAGAGGGATATGAGGCCAGTTGCTGGCAAATGGGATGAGATCAGCTTAGGTTATCTAGTCCGCACAGATGAGTTGGATCAAAGGATCTGTTTCCATGTTCTATAACTCTATGACTCTATGTGTCAAAGGGTACCCACATAGTCTTTAACAGAAGATAACCTCAAACTTCATAAACAGAACAGGTTTATTACTCAGTACTTAATAGCTTATAAGTACTAAATCTGTTACATGACAATCTCTTATGAGATTTGGACTGAATTCAAAGTAAGTACACATTGCTGTTAGCTACCTTAATCTTATCACTTGCAACTTGGACACACACTTATACCAAGTGATAAACTCACTCAGGATCAATCCTTTAAATCTTGATGGACAAAGTTTATACAACAGTGTCTCTTCCCCATTTATTAACATCTGTGTGAACAGGAAAGGATTGGAATCCATGTATACACAGACAGTATCTTCATACAAAAATGATCCCTTCATTCAATATAAAGAATATAAGAAACTGCAGTGATGCTTTCATCCTCTAGCATTTGACAATCAAGCAGTGTTAACATAGTTTTATGAAAAGGAAATCATGTCTGCCAAATTTGCTAGAGTGCTCCAAGGATACAACAAGCATGTTTGATAAAGGAGAGCCAGTAGAGGTGATGTATTTAGATTTCCAGAGAACTTTGAGAAGATGCCAAGCAAAAAAAAAGATATTGCACAAGATAGGATATCACAGTATGAGTGGGATATTCTATTATCATGGATTGAGGATTGGTTAAAAAATAGAAGACACAGTCAAGGCTAATGGATCCTTTTTGGATTGCAACGAAATAACTAGTGGAGTGCCACAAGGATCAGTCATAGTACCTCAACTGTTTCTATATATACATAAATAACTTTGAAGAAGGGGGCTGAATGTAAAATGTCCAAATTTGCTTATGCTATTTATGGAGGCTAGGTCACAAAGTATTTATAGAGAATGGCAATAGAAATCTGAATACCTGAGAGGGATATAGGAGTTAGCTCAAAAGAGAAGTCGAGGGCTGAGATAGGTCACCCATAATTTTATTGAATGACTAGACAGACTTGAAAGCCCACTCGTATTCTTATTTCATATGTTCTTTTCTTCCTGCTGGCTTACCCACTTATTAATTGAACATGTACAAAGCATGTTCAATTAATAGTGCTTTCAACAGACTTGTTATGGTGGCTCAGTTGCTGATACCCATTTGTACCAATGGGTGCACAAAAGAGCAGTTACTGAAAAAATGCATGTTTCCACAAGTGAGCCCAATAATTTTCTTCATGGGGCAAAAGCAATGTAAATTTCATTGGAAATTGCAATTCCAGATAGTTCAAAGCCACACACTTTTTATCACTTGATATACTAACAAAGGAAACTTTTACAAACACTTTAGTAATGTTTCTACTTTTCATGACCAGAACAATTCTTGCTCCTATGTGAAATTTGACTTTGTAGACTCAAAAAGATGGCAAATGTATTAGTGTTTACTTCGCTCACTTATAGGCTGTACATGGCTGCACTTTTCATTTTGAAATGTCAGTTTAATTTTACCCATTAAACAAAGTAAAAGACCATTGTGATTAAAATCCTTATAGTCAGAAAGGTCATTTATTCAATATACAATGCAAATTGTTAGCTGTTACAGTAGAATCAGCTTTGATTACATTACACAGGATTACAAGGACCTAATAATTCCTTGAATGTAATAAAGTGCCAGAGATTCCCATCATAACATGCACAGAGGCAGACCTGTCCCATTCATTAGAATTTGATTAATGTTCACTCCATTAATACAGGAGTACATATATACGAAAAAGTATCACAATGATTAAATCTTTATGAAATTATTATTAATACACTAAGTCTTTTTACTTTTCAGGCCAAATTAAATAGAATTGGATAGAATGTCCTCAAACACCCTGTTCAATAACATTCAAATATGATTTATTCTAATTTGAGTTCATGCTGAATTCTCTCTTCTCATTGGACTGTTATAAATGCAACTGACTTCATTAAACAGTGAGTATTAAAGATGAAGGCAATGGTATGACGCAATTCAAATTTTCAGAAACTAATCATTTGTGCTTTATGAAAAATAGAGGCAAGCTGTCAATGCTTCTTGTGCTCATCAGGAGAGTTTTAAGGGAGCCACAAGCTGGGGCGCTGATTGTTGGCAAGTGGAATCTGACTTGTCAAGGTATTGGCAGGAAAAATGTACTAGGAAACAGTTGCCCAAAAGCTTTTGTTCAAATTTTTTAAATGTGTGTCGATTCTGATTAGTTGAATCTTGCTATGAGGTGGACCAAGGAACAGAGACCCCCCCAAGCTGTTGTTTAATTGATAAGGTACAGTGCCTAGACAAACTCCTTTTGCTTGCATAAACTTTCCACCTCTGCAATTAAGACTCTTATTGATTTGCAATGGGTGACAGCTTAAGAGAACTATAATTATATTCTCATTTACAGAAACTGTATGCTGCATGATATATAAGACAAAGTCAAGTACAGTCACTGAATGAGTTAAATATGGCAATAAGAAAATTATATGAAGCAGGAAGGCTTTGGGTTTGTGCTAAGTGACCAATTTTGACAGACAGCATTTCATTGGTAGTCTCAAGAATGTGGAATCTGTCTAGGCCTAGAATCTGACTGTTTTACCTGGATTGTACATGTCTCATGTTTACTGCATCAAAAATCAGACTAGCCTTCATTTTCACAATTAAACGTGCGAGTCACCAATATCATAGAAGTACAGATTATAAAGTTCAACAAAGTGTACAGAAAAATAAAATGTCAAAGTTGTAAAGGTTATCCCAACTTTAACTTTGCATAGAATCTTTCTCCACACTTGTGCAACTTGGATATTGCACTGAGGAAATTTGCCTTGATAAATAAGGCTGGATGCACTTATATTTGTGTGTACGTACAAATGTTTTAGGTTTCTACCTAAAAGGTAGACAGTAAGAAAATTATTTAATGATGCATTCTAAGGTCATTAGCTCATATTTTAGATTTAAATACTCTATCTGGAATAGGCAGAAACTTCTTGCTCGCAGTTGGGGCTAACCATGGCAATATGCTTGAAAAACAAAATACGATAAATATGATTCAGAGATGCCGGTGTCGGACTGGGGTTTACAAAGTTAAAAATCACACAACACCAGGTTATAGTCCAACAGGTTTCCAATTAAACCTAGTGTGCTTCCAATTAAACCTGTTGGACTATAACCTGGTGTTGTGTGATTTTTAACTACGATAAATATGCCTCCTTCGCTCATTTTCCTTTTGATTTTGATCTGTAAAGCAATTGCTCCACCAGCACAAAAGAAGAGGAATGTTAGGCCTATACAGTCCTAGCCTGATAACTGCCACCCAAAAAGAGAGAAAAACTGAAGCTGATTTGGACCAAAAATAAAAATAGGGGTATTCTTGTGGCATGGAGGTAGTGTTCCTATTACTGGGCCAGAAGGCCTTGGTTTTGTCTTGAGATTTGCCATAACATGTCAGAGCAAGTTGATTAAAATTATCAATAAACTATCTGGCTACACAAGGTTGTCTGAAGCAATTAAATCGTGACACCTCAGTCTATCCACTATCAGGCACAAGTCAGGAGTGTGATGGAACACTCTTCATTTGCCAGCAGGAGTGCAGCTCTAATAACACTCAAACAGCTCAACACTATGGAAGACTAAGCAGTCCACTTGATCAACATCTTATCCACAACATAAATTATTCACCCAGCCCCCAAGCATCTGCACACGCTGGCTGCAGTGTGCACCATTTCACAAAATGCAGAGAAACCAATCAAACAAGTATGAGGGTTTCATGGGCTTCTTTGTCACTAGGTTCTAGACAATCCAATCAGCTGCCTCTGCCATGGCCCTCCCTTCCACTGGCTGACCTACATAATCATCGTCAGTGCTCCATCTGACCTAACCTGAAACTCACATCTTTGTCATTTATCCTGTACCCTCTCTGAGCTCATTCTGCCTGAGACCCACCCTTGTTCCCTTCATGCTACTTCCACTAAACTCATTATCATCTGACTTAATCTTCTGGCTCTCATGTTAGGTAATATAGAGAATCGACATTTCGGGCAGAAGCCCTTCATCAGGAATCTATTGACATTTCGGGCGTAAACTCTTCATCAGCCCTTCATAAGCCCTGATGAAGGGCTTATGCTTGGAACATCGATTCTCCTGCTCCTCGAATGCTGCCTGACCTGCTGTGATTTTCCAGCACGACCCACTAACCATGTTTCTGCCCTGGCCACTGTATCAAAACAGCTTAAGTGAAAATCACTTATGACATTCCTCGTAACTGTCACAAAAGGGAATTTTTCCTTCTCATCCTTCATGACTGCATCCTTCAACACAGCTGGTAAGATCAAACTCTTATAAAGCCACTTTGTTGTAATCTGGCTTTGGGGCATAAGCTTCAATTCTTAACCAACCATCAAATAAATTACTTGTAATGACTTCTCTTCCTACTCCCATAATGTTAGCTCACATCTCATCTCAGGTTTGATTGTTGGCTTTCTTCTATTTCTCATTCATATCTGTCCTTTCACATCTTTAGGTATAGCATTAATTTCCACATATACAATGGTAATGACCTGAATTCTCTCATCGCTTCCATTCCACACACTTTTACAGTTGTTAATTATCAGGTGGTTTGCCTGATGTCCAATGCTGATTGCATAGATATGTCCTCCAAAGGCTTTAGCCCCATGCTTGAAAATCAGTTTCCTGTCTACTAACTCCATGGCCTGGAATTTTATTTCTAAGGCAGACTAGGTTGGGAAATTTGCTTACTCACTGCACCCACCTCGGTAAGAAGCCCCTTAATGGTACAATCTTTGCTCTGGAATTTGGTTTGGTAATTGTGATGTAAAGATGGAACAGCCATCCCTAAAAGCTAAGTGCAGGTAGCCATTGAGAAGGTTAAATGCTGAGGCGGACTGGCTAAATAGTCTGCTTCAATTCTCTGAATATTAGGATATGTGAGGCTTTCTCGACCTCACCTCATACATCCTACCCATTCACTCAGTGTGCACTAGATACAGAAGCAGAGTACAATATCAATTGTGGAATTGATCAGAGAAGAAAAGCACACATTTATGAATCTTGTTTTGAAACAAAAAGCTGCTGTTCTACAAGCATATAAAGCTGCCAATCTGTAAACCATTATAGCATCAATAACAGAAGCTTCCAAGTACTTCACAGCTCTCAATATTATGCAATTAAACATTGCGATATTCACAAAAGAAATTACACAAACTACCACTCATTATAACCAATTAAACATACCAATCAAATGAAGTCAACCATTCTCTCAGGGAATATAACTGTTACTGACAAGGCCCACCTTTGTTTCCCATCACTTACTGCCCTTGAATTGAATGACTTACTGTTATGTCAGTGCTTCTCATGGAACCAGGAATTGAATCTGAACAGGAACACTTCAATGTTCACACTTCCACATCCCATTCTAGGCACAAGCTCCACTCCTCTGTGTCACCTGACCAGCTCTCATGAAGGAACTGTACCCCTAACTAAAGACATAACACTTACTAGGTTATTTTAGACCTTAGTCAAGAATCGGCCATATTACTTGTAGGTCTGGCATCACATGTAAGCAGATGACAGATTTCCTTCCGAAAAGAATGGCGGTGAACCAGGTAGGTTCTTTGATAAAAATCTGTGACAGCTTAATGACCAGCTTCATGGTTTTATAATTTTTAAATTATTATTGGATTTGAGTGAAAAAAATCAAAACAGTTGTGCAGAGTTCCTAAAGTGAAGCTGGAACCCATTTAAGTTACTGCTTATTTCATAAACGCTGTGGACTTTTTTAAAATTGAAAACTGGTGAGATATTGAGGGCATAAGATTGCCTTAGGAAGTATGGCAAAACAAGAGATACCTCATCTGCCACCTATTGTACCTTCTCCTCAGAACTGATGACAAAAACAACTCAGCATAAAAAATATTATATGCGCAGCAGCCAGGGACTGATGCTTTGGCAGCCCAATCTGTTTTCTTTAAAAAGAATGGACCCTGCTGGCTTCAAGTTGATGACTTGGATACCTGTCCAGATGTACTGGTGAGAAACAGAACTGATGGGATCTATGTTGTACATTGGCGGGTGTGTCAACCAGTATGTTTTGATTGATCAGCAACTGAATTTCTGGAAGGCACTCAGGTTAAAATCCATCCCTTTATTTCTTATAAATGCACAATATTGCAAACATATTTTTTTCCTTTTTAATCAGCAAGCTTTTTTTAAAAATCATATCTTTCATTTGCAATTTATGTAATAGGCAATTCTGTGCAGATGGAAAAAAAAGATCCTAAATTAAATGAGCTTTTGAACATTTTCAGCATAATATTAAATTACAATATTTACACAGTCAACATTCTGTTTGTCCAAGCCAATAACAGATTGTAATCTGGCAAACTGAATGTTTTAATGAAATTGGATATGAGTCGGGTGTTTTACTTAGATTTTTTTCATTAGTCACTCAAAATTACATTAATAGCTGTCCAACACAGTGTCAATAACTTAATCCATAAAGCTGATGGCCTTACTCAAGTTCTCCTGCTACATAAATTTGATCTAAGAGGGCAACCATACTGCAGCTTTTGTGCAAATTATAATTTGAACAGTATAACACTATTTGTACAAATATCTTTAATTCCATAGAGTGTTAACTCAGACTGAATCATGAAATATGAATCTAGAATTTTTCTTCTTTCATGGGATGTGGGTGTCTCTGGTAGGACAAGGGATCATTGTCCACCCTTAATTACCCTTGAGCTGAGGTCAGTTAAGTTATACATTGCTGTGTTTCTGGAGTCATATGTAGACCAAACCTGAGACAGACAATTTTCTCACCTGAAGGAGATTAGTGACTCAGTTGCGTTTTCAATAAATACTGAAAATAGTTTCACAGCCACCAGTAGAGAAAATAACGTCACACTCTAGATTTACCCCATGAACATAAGTCTCACCAGTTGCTGTGGGGATTAATTTAGATCTCGGAATTACTTGTGTGGTGATGGTACCACAACACCATCATCATTCCCCATTCAGAAAAAAAACAAGTGAAGAAGTAGCTTGAAGGTGGTGTGGTAATGAGAAAGGAAAATTAGCAGGAGTAGAATGGAATTCAGGATAGAAAAGATGCTGACTCACTGCCAGTTGCCTAGCTATCACTATTTTATTAAAGATTTTATTTAGATGACAGTCTTCCTCTTGCATGAGTCTTAGCTTATCAAATCCAAAAGAAAATGTTCCATTTCTACAGCACTTTGTGAGGCATCAGGTCATCACAAAACACTTGACAGGCCATTTAATACTTTTAGGAATTTGTTACTGTTGCAGAGTAAGAAATGTGAAAGACAGTCTGCATAGAGTCAGGTCTTCTAAGCAGCAATAAGATAATCATGATATTATATATTTTGATTGATGGAAATTTATGGGACACACATTTTGGGATCTTCCCAATTGTTATTCAAAATAAAGTATTATGAGACAAAGACAGGAACATAGGGTTTCGAATTAGGAGTTGGTCACCTAGCCCTTCTAACCTGTTCTACTATTCAGTAAGAACATAACTGATTTGTTTATGGTCTTAGTTCTATTTTCTTACCTCTTCATTTGAAGAAAGCACTATGAGTAGTTCAACACTTTGCCAACCCCACACTATAATATAAGTCTAGATTTGTGTTCTTCCATCTCTGGGGTACATCTTGAATCTAAAATCTTCTGGCTAAGAGCTGAGAGTATAGAGTCACAGAATCGTAGAGCTGTGCAGCATGGGAATAGAACTTCAGTCCAATCCATCCATTTCGACTAGTTATCCTAAATTAATCTAGTCCCATTTATCAACATTTGGCCAATTTCCCTTTAAAAGCTTCCTATTTATATACCCATTCAGATGCCTTTTAAACGTTATAGCTGTACCAACGTCCACACTTCCTCTGGCAGATCATTCCATACATGCATCATTGTTTACATGAAGAAACTGCTCCTTAGATACCTTTTAAATTTTTCCCCTGTCACCTTAAATCTATACCCTCTAGTTTTGGACTCCCATATCCTGGTGAAAAGACCATAGCTATTCACCCTGCCCATGCCCTTTATGATTTTATAAACCTCTGTAAGGTCACCCCTCAGCCTCCAATACTACAGGTAAAATAGTCTTGGCCAATTCATCTTTTCCCTATAGCTCAAACCCTACAACCCTGGCTTCATCTTTGTAAATCTTTTCTGAACCCTTTCATGTTGCAGAACACCCTTTCTATAGAAGGGCGACTAGAATTGAATGCAGTATTCCAGAAGTAGCCTAATCAATGCTTTCTAAAGCGCAACATGATGTCCCAACTATTATACTCATTGTACTGACCAATAAAGGCAAAGCATACCAAATGCCTTCTTCACTATCTATCTACCTATGACTCCACTTTCAAGGAAGTATGAACCTGCACTCCAAGCTCCCTTGTTCAGCCACACTCCCCAGGCCCTATTAATTGCATAAGTCCTGCTCTGATTTGGCTTTCCAACATGCAGCACCTCACATTTATCTAAATCAAATTCCATCTGTCACTCCTTGGCCCATCATCCCATCTGATCAAAGTTCTGTTGTACTCTGAAGTAATTTTCTTCACTGTCCACTACATCATCACTTTTGGTGTCATCTGCAAACTTACTAACTATACCTCTTATGTTCACATCCAAATCATTTATATAATTGATAAAAAGCCGTGGACCCAGGACCGATCCTTATGGCATACCACTGGTCACAGGCCTCCAGTCTGAAAAACAACCCTCCACCATCACCGTCTGTCTCCTATCTTTGAGCCGGTTCTGAACACAAATCATGATGAAAATATATAACTTATGAAGACTTTCTGCCTCTAGAAATTAATGAGGCAGACGAGATAAAAGGTTTGAGCTGTTTGAACAGTTTGAACAGGTTTGTAGATTGAAGCATGAAGCTGTAGTTTGAGGGGCGCCACTCAGCATAAAAAAAAAACTGAATTGTGTCTTTTACACTATTACCTGCTACAACTGCTATGTTTTAAATGGAATTGCAGCTTGATGGTTTTGACCTTTCTGTGAATGGAGCAGAACTCAAACTCCAGAAATAGGGTCACTATTAACTGTGCTATAAGACCTCTGTGGTACTTAGAGTGGGTACAGCATATCAAGATTCTTTTGACAAATGCCCCTTCTCCACCAGTTAAAATTAAAAATATTTACCTCTGCCCACTTACAATTTCAAACATATCCTGGCAATAAACAGTGGTGTACTATTACAAGAAAGTACCAATATACTGTTCACATGAGCTACTCTAAGGAGTGCTCCTATCCATTTATTAATGAGCTGATAGCACAAGAGCATAAATACAGGATTATCTTACCACTTGAAATATCAAAGGGTAAGATTAGTAAGAAGGTTTTCACACAAAAGCTATTAGATTTGGAACGTTTTATCAAAATTGCCTATTGAAGCTGACTCTATCACGACATTTAAAAGGGGATTATTTTAACGCTTGAAGAAGAAAAACATTAAAGGTTACAGAAAAGTAGGATTAAAGTGGAGAGATTTATATCTGTTCTATGCTGTTATTTTCAGATGTTTGTGGTCTCAAGGCTCACTTAAAAAATGTCATATTGTCAGAGGTGACAATCATGTGAAGCCAAGACTTCAGCTGACCTCTCGCTTGAACGTTATAAAGTTTTTGCATGCATGAACGAGCATAGAGTTCTCTTCGTATCCTCGTACCTTAGTCAACGTCCAACATCACTTCTCCACTCCCACAGGACACCACTGCTCCAACTAATACCATCAAAAACAAATGATCTGAAAATGCATACATTTGATATTGTGGATTTTTATAATATATATATTATCTGTAAAACTTGTTTATTTGTCATTGTTGACAGTACTTTAAATCAAGAATTGGGAGGTGATTTGAAGTATTTCAAGCATCTGGTAAGATGCAATATAAATATGCAATTATTCCATCTAGTGTAATTTGTTTAGGCTGTTGGATTCCTTTTGCAATAAGTGGCAGGTCCTTACATCCACAGAGATAGAATACACTTTCTCCATTGATCAACAGTTACATTCCTGAGACTCTTCACCACCAAAGGGCCATTGCTTGTAAAGTGTGCAGAAAAGTTACGGGTGAATAGAGAAAATATGGCAGCTTCACTTTTCTGTTTTTTTCAATTATGCATTGGCAATGTCTTAAATCTTGATGTTCTTTGAATGTTATTTGAAATACCAAACTAACCACATCAATAGATGAGAGAACTGGAGTTGGCAAGTAGGATGCCTCAGTTCTGCTCCTTTACAGAATTTGTGGATAACTGTTAGAGAGGCTGTTGTACGTGTCACTGAATAAATCAAAAATAATCTTGTATAAGTCTCAGCATGTGATCTTGTACACTTATTTAGATAATGAGTTACCCTTTCAGTGACAGCAAATCTGGTCACAGATTGTGGTCTCATCTTCCAGATTCTTGTGATGCATACGTTAACCATTAATATTTTAAATGTACATAATTTCAACAGATATATGAGAACATTAGCATTCAAGACAAAAAAAATAGCTTTTTCATTCACTGGATTATTGTGTGAACCAACCCAACCAATCGAAAGTGCTGAGTTCTGAAGAAGAGTTACTGGACTCAAAACATTAACTCTGCTTTCTGTCCACAGATGCTGCCAGCCCTGCTGCATTGATCCATCAATTTCTGTTTTCATTTACAATTAGAAAGTGGTTTTAGAAAATGTCAAAATGAATCAGACCATTTACAGGACAATACTTAAACATACCAGGTCCAATCAGATCATTATATCTGGAATTTATAAACTGCTCATCAATCCCTACAGTCCAGAAATCAGCTTCAGAGAATTCATCCAGCATTTATTCAAAAGTTGTATACTAATTATGAGCCTAAGCCTAAATATTGTCCAGCACTTGCTGCTTGGGACGAATGGACTAATTCATTGTCTGTAAATCATGGAGAATAACACCCCACAAGCTGGTCCATGCTGGTTTTCTACAGAACAATTCAGCTAGTCCTATTGCCCCTTCATTTCCCTAACACTGCAGTTTGATTTACTTCAAGTAATTACTAATTCTTTTTGAACTCTAGGATTGAATCTCCCCCAGCATATTCTTAGGTAATGCAATCCAGATCCTAATCACTCAATGTGTTAAAAAAAAGCTTCTCCTTATATCACATTTTTCTTCACTAATCATGATAAATTCTCCTATTCATTTCCCAACCCATCAAAAAGTGGCAACCGTGTCTCCTCTTCTACTCTGTCCAGGCCTGACATAATATGAGACACCTTGAACAAATCTCTTCTCAATCTTATCGAAGCAACACAACCTTAGTTTCGCCAATCTCACTTTAAGCCCCTCATCCTTGGAATGTTTCTCACAAATCATTTCTTAACCCTTTAAAGTCTTCACACACTGAAATAATACATTAGCTGGGTCAAAAACAATATTTCATAAATATTCATCATAACTTGTTTTTACACTTAAGTCTTAATTAGTTTGGGCAAGTGTTCCACGTGCCTTTTCAATTACTCCTTAAAACTGCTGTCTAAGCTCCAATATTCTGGGTATTCCCATTCCCTTTATTCCTGCACATATCATGTTACAATTGGGTGAGGAATAATGAATCAGCTTCCCCCTTTTCAACTTCTACAGTTGGTTGCAACAAAGATGTAGGTCTAATTTATGTGACTATATCTTTCTCCAGTTAAAACATAGTTAATTCTCATCACTGTAAATGATAATGAGCCACTTAAGAGGTTTACTTGAGTGGAAAAGGATAATTTCATTATTTCCTAACCTCAAGAAGAAATTATGTATGTTAACAGATATTTCTGAATCAATCTATTCAGATATGTCATTACACACTTTTGGAGCTGGTTGGATGAACCTAGGCCTCCTGGATCAGAGGTAGAGACACTACCACTGGACTGCAAGAGTCCGATGCCTGTTGACATAGCAAGTGGTTAAGCAGGTCATTGTGATTAATTGACTGGTAGATATAAAGGAGGGACAAGTGGGAGTGGTGTGTGCAAGGAGTTGTAAGACTGAATAGTTCATAAATACTATCCAGAAAGAGAGCTTTTTTTTCTGATCTCATGGACAAACTTATATCTAAATTAACATCAAGCAAACAGTCACCATGCAGTCACTTGAGCCCTTTCTTACTCACTCTCACATGCATACAAACGTGCACACACACTTCAGTGGAAAGGAAGACAAAATAATACAGTATACAGTTTGGAGCCACACCTATCTGTGAGGTGTAAGGTTTTTTTCTGAAACTAGTTTGTTAGTCAGCTTGTTAGACCATCAGCTGACAATTGGTTGGCTGTGATAGCAACGATACAATGACAAAGGCTGGTATGTGGGATTTGGAGTAAGGACATGAGAGAAGGTGCTCAGGCCCTAAAATTACAGAACTTGACATCGACCTCCATGCATCTCCAACTCTATTTACTTATCCTATGTTGAGACGCTGAGTAAATAGGGCCCATATTTTCTAGAGTTTGGCAGAATGAGAGATGAACTTATTGAAACATGAAATATTTTAAAGGGTAGGCCCTGAGTTTCCTTTCATTGGGGGGATCTAGGGAGCACAGTCATATGATAAGGGACTAATCATATAGAACTGAGGATGAAGATAAATTTCTTTACTAAAAGAGATGCAAGTCTCTGTTATTTCCTAACTCAGAATATTTCAGATGCTGAATTGCTGCATTTATTTAAAATTTATCTAGTTTAATTCTTCATCTCTCAGGGAAAATCAGGATATGAGGAACAGGTGGAAGGTGGAGTTGAAGCCTCCAAGTTACCTATAAATGTATTGAATGAAAAAGCAGTTTTAATAGACCTTATTGGTGCTCTCATGCTTCTACCTCTTACGTTTTGGTATTTTGCCTCCATCTTTGATTCCCATTGACTTTGTTTTAATTGGTAGTGCACTCAGTCTTTTGCATTGACACAAGACTCTGAATTAAATAGGAATTTTAATGGAATTGTCTCCACTACCTATTTACTGAATTTCTCATTATCACTCATGACCAAATATGGCACATTTATAGAACGTTTGATGTGATCCATTTGTTCTGGAATCACTTAGTCATCAATTGCATGCAGCTTTCATAGTTTAGTATTCATGGAATATTCATGTGCCGCAGCTTCTTCAAGCTGACACCTTTTCTTTTAGCTAAGCCTGGTGGTGGTCCTGAATAGACTTTTCTCCCCTTCATTGAGCTGGGATTAATGCCCTGACTTGATGTTCATGTAATAACCATGCTTGGCCTTGATGCTACTAATTGCAGTGGAATAAAATATTACTGCTACTGATGATTATGATGATCCTACACATTGTAATATTGAATCATGGATGAGTAGTATTGAACTTTTTGAGCTTTTCTGCATCTATCTGATTTAACACTGTCATAGTGTGACATAATATGATGGAGAATAATCTCCAGAATTAAGTCAATATTTTGTCTTCATATAGACTACAAATTTCATCACAGACAGATCCATTTGTGTCAAACTGATGGGTCAAAACAAAGTCAAGTAGATTTTACCTTATGTCACTGCTAGCCACACATCTGGTTCATTATTTGGGACACGGCTCTCTTGCTCAGTAGTGGTGCTACTGGTTAGTCTTAGTAATGAATGTCAAAGCTTCGACCCTTCGTTTCTACCCTTCATTCTTCAAAACAGCTTGTATTCAGCATGGAGGAGTACTAACGTATTATCTAGAAGTAGTTTACATGGATTAATTGGCAGGGGTTTTCCTTGTCCATGTTTGTCCTAATGCCATGAGACTTTCTGGTATCTAGAATCAAAACTTTCAACAATACTCTATTCTAATTAAAGCCCAGTACCTCCTCCTTTGATGAGTCGGTTCTGCTGATGGAACAAGATACATGCAGGGAAGGTGATAAAGGAGTTTTGAACGTTGCATGAAAGTGATGGTTTCGTGAATATGACAATGCCAGGCTTTTGGTTGTCTAATCTGTAGGCCAGGTCTCCCAATGTTGGGACAAATTAACTGCAATTAGAGAATTTGTATAGCTGACTAGGAAATGTATGCTTCTTTTTTGTGTCTGATATCCACAGCAATGCTATGCAATTGATGCAGTTTGTACCTGTAATTTTTCTTAGTGTTTTGAAACAACTGAATAGTACCATTTCAGTGTTCTGGTAAAACTAAAATATATCGTTTTGAGTCTGCTATCATATAAAGTCCAGACTAGATAAGCTGTTTCCAAAAAGGTCTGGGAGTTTATTAGTCAATATAACTATACAGACAACAAGCAAAACTAATGTCATCTACAAAATACCTTGCAAGAACTGTAACAATCACTACATTGGACTAACAGGCAGAAAACTTGCCACCAGGGTACATGAACATCAACTAATCACAAAAGGACATGACCCACTCTCACTAGTATGTTTACGTATAGATAAGGAAGAGACCACCTCTACTGGGACAACACATTTATCCTAGGACAAGCGAACCAGAAACATGCATGAGAATTCCTAGAGGCCCGGCATTCCAATCGAAACCCAATCAAAAAACACATTGACTTGGATCCCATTTACCACCCCCTGAGAAAATGTACAGGAAATGACATCACTATAGAAAATGTTGCCACCATAGGAAATGTCATCACCAATCAAAGGAAACCCAAAACATATGAATAGAAAGCGGGCTACACCACCAGTGCTTCATTCGGAGGCTCACTGAAGATGTTACCTAGTATGGTGACAAAACGTCTGGAAATGAACCTTCTAGCTCAGTGAGCAAACCTATAACCAGAACTAATACCACCTTTGTATTCCACACCTTATGAATCAACTGAAAATAAATTTTATCACACAGCTGCTGATGTGAGATACAAGGTCATTTATGTTAGGTCTACGTGTTGCATAACCATTTTCCTACCACATTCAGCGTATGCTCTTCATGAATGAAGAGAGCTATTAACCATCTATTTTAAATGAACTTTCTCCTATTTCAAAATAGCAGTAAGTGGAAGATCACAAGAACATATTCAATATGTGTCGACTAACAATACCACTGGTCACTTCAAGACCCACTTGTATCAAAAGATTAAACATTGTGAATCTTTAAAATACCTGGCAATTTAATTGACATCGAAAAGAATAAATGAAAGGTTATTGTAATGCCATGAGCCTTCATTGGAACTTGGGGTCAGGAATTTGTTTCCATAATATTGACTCACCTTTACAAAACTAATTAGAAAAAAAATTAAAAATCGCAAAATCTGCATACTATCATATTTTCTACTTTTGGCTTGAATGTAGTCAATAGTTTATCTTAGTGAATGAACAGTGCACTCACTCACAGTTGGGATTACCACAGGTAGGTGTTGTAGGTCATTTCTATTAAAAAATCAATGGAACTTGTTAGGGTTTGACTTTCATTGAAATAATAGAAGATCTCGAAAGTTGGATTAAAGTAGCCAAATTACCTAAACTTTCATATTTTGAATGTCTGTAATCATTCCAAAATTAATTCAGCTTGGCTGGAAATCTTTATTAACAGCAGGTTTGGAAATGACAAGCAAACCAGCAAAGAAAAATAAAAATTTCAATGTCGTTCTTTATCTTTCAAACTTACAAAAAAAACATTAAATTAAAGTAGAAAAAGCCTGATATAATAACAACAACTGAAACAGAGCCTAAGTTAGATTGGCAATTAAATATCGTTGGTGGGAGACGGTTGGGAAATTTTAGGGAGTAAAAACAATAGTTATGATTTGGAGATGCCAGTGTTAGACTAGGGTGTACGAAGTCAAAACTCACAAAACATCAGGTTATAGTCTAACAGGTGTACTTGGAAGAACTAGCTTTTGGAGCACTGTTCCTTCATCCACAATCACCTGATGAAGGAGCAGCACTCCAAAAGCTAATGTTTCCAAATAAACCTGTTGGACTATAACCTGGTGTTGTGTGATTTTTAACAATAGTAATAGTATTGTTAAATAAATACACTATCTTCAGTGCTAGAGCTTCAGAATTTAGATAACACTCCAAGAAGCAAGGGAATTGAGATGTACATGGCACTGGGATAAAAAGTACATTTAATGAGTCTATTCATGGAAATTCTTTCTTTACTTACTCTGAATTAGCTTAATCTACTGCCATTCTCATCTCCTTCTCTATTGTCAAGTGATCATGGCTATATTGCTCCAAAATATAGTTCACAGAAACTCAGATGAGCCATGTAAAATTGAAAATAAAAAGCTTTTAGAGAAAACAAAATCCTCCCCCTACTCCTGGATTGCATGGATTGTCAGATCATCTGATGTAACTCAACAAAAAAAAAATCTTTTTCATCAGTTTCAGTTAACTACATTGTATTACATTAAGGCCATTCTGAATGCTTGACTGAAATTCAAAATCTCCAAGAGCAATAGAATATACCTTTATTTTGATTGATAGTTTAAAGAAGTTACTAAATGCAAATTTTTAGTTTTTATGTGGTTAGTGGAAGAGTTTTTAGAAAAAAACAGATTATTGCTTGATGGATTTGTGCTATTTTTCAATGGGTTTTAAAAATTACATTTTTTTTCCTGGAGAAGATATGCTTTAGTTCCAAACTCTGAGGAATTGAATATTTTTAAACTGTTTCGAGGTCCATAGTGGATGTAGCTTGATTATCTGTAGAGGATGCATGCATATACACAAGATATGGGGAATATGAGAAGTTATGTGCTCAGCATGGGACTATGAGGGGTCATGGACATAACGTTGTGAATATGAGCAGTGTGAGGATATTATGAGAATTACATGGGGGCAGTACAGGGAATATAAGAGTTCAAGTAGGAATGTGGAGCATATAATGGAACATTGGGAAGATGGGGCAGTATGAGAAGTATGTGGGAGAATGCAGAGGTATGAGGTATATAAGAAGGTATGCTAAGAGTTTAAGAAATATAGGGAAGCAAAGAAAAGAATGGGGAGTTTGAGTGAGACGTGAAAACCATAGTGTTGTATGAGCAGCTGACAGGGTGGTTGAGGACTAAAGGTGAACAAAAACCTTTGTGGTCATGGGTTCCGCTGAGTTGTAACATTTTCTGATTCCCTCTTCTCATCTCTTCCATTGAACTAGCCTTTGGTGTTGGTAGTTCCCTACTCTTCTATTTTGCAGGTCTTTCTGGGTCACACTGGGGTTGGTTTGGCTCAGTTGGCTAGTGTACAATGCAGAATGATGGCAACAGCATGGGTTCAACCTCTCCCCTTACCTGAGGTGTGGTAACCCTCAGATTAAACCCCACAGTTTGTATCTCTCTAAAGAAAGAGCAGTACCATGGTCTGGTAGGACAATGGTAACACTGCCTTGGGCTATATAAAGGTTGAATTTGAAGCAAAGTCAATTAAGAATCCTTCTAAAGACCAAACCATGATGGTATGTTGAGTTTCTGCTAAATATAAGGTTCTTCCAACACACTCCAGCCAGAGTGAAGAAGATAAGACACAGAAAAGATTTTAAATTTTTGATCACTTGATATCATTCCATGTTTTCTGATGCCAAATCTGGACAAATTTCCTGCAATTATCTCAACCATTAGTCTGATTTTCTTACCTTTAAGGTTGTTACGTATGCTATTATTTACATGATAGACAGGCACCATTTGCAATGGCTAATTGTATCAGCCAAGGTACAGCAACAGCAGTCCATGATAAATTAGTTAATTTGTTCACCAAAGACTAAAGACCAGCTAAAGAAGAAAGACTTGGGTTTAACATCTGACTCTCAAAAACAAAAAAATGGACCATGTGCATCATGTAGAGTTATTTATGTACTTGATCCAAGATTCTAAAATGATGGACTGAGAGGAACAAGGATCTTGCAGCTGTGCTATTTCTAGATTTGCTTCTAGATTTCTTACAGTTATTTGAATAAGAAATGTTTGGAGGGATATGGGCCAAGCGCAGGCAGATGGGACTACTTTAGTTGGGATTATGGTCAGCTTGGATTGGTTGGACCAAAGAGTTTGCTTCCGTGCTGTATGACTTTATGACTCTATGTGGTGTCATTTGAATAACACACCAGGAAACTTGGCACATAAATACCCACAAAAGAAATGAAGTGGAGCATTTCCTTTGCTCTCAAATTAATAAAAACTTGGTTTCAAAGACTGAAACACAAGGCTTTAAGCTAAAGGTCCAATTTGAAGCTTAAGTTTTTAAGGAAACAATTAATCTGTATCTAAGTAGCACCTTTTATATCCTTAGGATGCCCCAAAGCACTTAACTACTCACTGAATTACTTTCAATATGTTGTTAGTGTTAGAAATACTACATTGTGTCATGCAGCATGGAAACAAACCCTGTTGTCTTGCTGAAAGCACAATTTGTGCACAACTTGTGGGCAGCATGGTGGCTCAGTGATTAACACTGCTGCATCACAGTGTCAGGGACCCAGTTTCAATTTCAGCCTTGGCTGACTGTCTGTGTGGAGTTTGCACGTTCTCCCCATGTCTATGTGGGCTTTCTCCAACAGTCCAAAGATGTGCAGGTCAGGTAAATTCGCCATGCTTAATTGCCCATTGTGTTAGGTGCATTAGTCAGAGGGAAATGTGTCTGGGTGGGTTACTCTTCAGAGCATTGGTGTGGACTTGTTGAGCCGAAGGCCCTGTTTCCACACTGTAGGGAGTCTAATCTAAACTAGGTTTGAGAAACCAAAATGCACAAACAGTGTTTTTTCTTGTCTGGTGTTATCCCGTAACTATTAATTTAACCTGGGGCAGTGTTTGGACAGGAATACAACAGTGTTATTTTCTGGGTCTGTAGATTGTGAAGGAGAAAAAATGGCCTTTAATAGAGTGATATGTACTTCTTGTCAGATGTGGGAGTTTAAAGAGAGTTTAAGGGTTACTGCAGATTATATCTGCCATAAATACTGCTGGTTGCGAATCTTATCAGATCGAATCAATCGGTTGGAGAGACAGTTAGAAGCAATGAGGAATTTGCAACAGCAACAGTATGTGATGGATGGTCTCAGATACATTCACATAGATGGGTTAACTCCAGGAAAGGTAAGAGAGGCAGGCAGCTAGTGCAGGTCTCTTTTGTGGATACACCCATTTCAAACAGATATGCTGTTTTGGAAAATGTAGGGGGTGATGGATTCTCAGGGGAACGTAGCACGAACAGCCCAGTTTCTGGTTTTGAGACTGGCTCTTATAGCAATGAGTTATACGTCGGGTTCCAAGAGATCAATTGTGTTAGGGGATTCTCTAGTCCGAGGTACAGACAGATGTTTCTGTGGCCAGCAGCGAAAAAGCAGAATGTGTGTTGCTTCCCTGGTGCCAGGATCAAGGATGTCTCAGAGAGGGTGCAGAATATTCTCACGGGGGAGAGCGGCCAGCAAGAGGTCATTGTCCACATTGGAACCAACAACATAGGAAGGGAAAAGGTTGAGATTCTTAAGGGAGATTACAGGGAGCTAGGCAGAAATTTAAAAAGGAGGTCCTCGAGAGTAGTAATATCTGGATTACTCCTGGTGCTACGAGCCAGTGAGGGCAGGAACAGGAGAATAGAGCAGACAAATGCATGGCTGAGGAGCTGGTGTATGGGGGAAGGATTGACATTTTGGATCATTGGAATCTCTTTTGGGGTAGAAATGACCTGTACAAGAAGGACGGATTGCACATAAATTGGAAGGGGACTAATATACTGGCAGGGAGATTTGCTAGAGCTGCTTAGGAGGATTTAAACTAATAAGGTCGGGGAGTGGGACCCAGGGAGATAGTGAGGAAAGAGATCAATCTAAGACTGGTACAGTTGAGAACAGAGACGAGTCAAACAGTCAGGGCAGGCAGGGACAAGGTAGGACTAATAAATTAAACTGCATTTATTTCAATGCAAGGGGCCTAACAGGGAAGGCAGATGAACTCAGGGCATGGTTGGGAACATGGGACTGAGATACCATAGCAATTACAGAAATATGGCTCAGGGATGGACAGGACTGGCAGCTTAATGTTCCAGGATACAAATGCTACAGGAAGGATTGAAAGGGAGGCAAGGGAGGAGTGGGAATGGCATTTTTGATAAGAGATAGCATTTCAGCTGTGTTGAGGGAGGATATTCCCGGAAATACAGCCAGGGAAGTTATTTGGGTGGAACTGAGAAATAAGAAAGGGATGATAACCTTATTGAGATTGTATTATAGACCCCCTTATAGTCAGAGGGAAATTGAGAAACAAACTTGTAAGGAGATCTCAGCTATCTGTAAGAAAAATAGGGTGGTTATGGTAGGGGATTTTAACTTTCTGCACATAGACTGGACTGCCATAGTGTAAAGGGTTTAGATGGAGAGAAATTTGTTAAGTGTATACCAGACATGTTTCTGATTCAGTATGTGGATATACCTACTAGAGAAGGTGCAAAACCTGACTTACTCTTAGGAAATAAGGCAGGGCAGGTGACTGAGGTGTCAGTGGGGGAGCACTTTGGGGCCAGCGACCATAATTCTATTAGATTTACAAAAATGATGGAAAATAATAGACCAGCTCTAAAAGTTGAAGTTCTAAATTGGAGAAAGGCCAATTTTGACAGAATTAGGCAAGAAATTTCAAAAGCGGATTGAAGGCAGATGTTCGCAGGTAAAGGGTTGGCTGGAAAATGGAATGCGTTCAGAAGTGAGATAATGAGAATCCAGAGAAAGTACATTCCTGTTGGGGTGAAAGGAAAGGCTGGTAGGTATAGGAACGCTGGATGACTAAAAAAATTGAGGGTTTGGTTTAAAAAAAGAATGAAGCATGTGGAAGGGATAGACAGGATAGATCGAGGAAATCCTTAGAAGAGTATAAAGAAAGTAGGAGTATACTTAAGAGGGAAATCAAGAGGGCAAAAAGGGGACATGAGATAGCTTTGGCAAATAGAATTAAGGAGAATCCAAAGAGTTTTTACAAATATGTTAAGGACAAAAGGGTAACTAGAGAGAGAATATCAGCAAAGCGGCCTTTGTGTGGAGCTGCAGAAAATGGGGGAGATACTAAATGAATATTTTGCATCATTATTTACTGTGGAAAAGGATATGGAAGATGTAGACTGGAGGGAAATAGATGGTGACATCTTGCAAAATGTCCATATTGCAAAGGAGAAAGTACTGGATGTCTTGAAACACATAAAGGTGGATAAATCCCCAGGACCAGAACAGGTGTACCCTAGAACTCCTAGGGTGGTAAGGACAAGCCAGGGAAGCTAGGGAAGTGATTGCTGGGCCTCTTGCTGAGGTATTTGTATCATCGATAGACACAGGTGATGTGCCAGAAGACTGGAGGTTGGCTAACATGGTGCCAATGTTTAAGAAGGGTGGTAAGGACAAGCCAGGGAACTATAGACCAGTGAGCCTGACCTCGGTGGTGGGCAAGTTGTTGGAGGGAATCCTGAGGGACAGGATGTACATGTATTTGGAAAGGCAAGGAATGATTAGGGATAGACAACATGGTCTTGTGCGTGGGAAATCATGTCACACAAACTTGATTGAGTTTTTTTGAGGAGGTAACAAAGAGGATTGATGAGGGCAGAGCAGTAGATGTGATCTATATGGACTTCAGTAAGGTGTTCAACAAGGTTCCCCATGGGAGACTGATTAGCAAGGTTAGATCTCATGGGATACAGGGAGAACTAGCCATTTGGATACAGATCTAGCTCAAAGGTAGAAGACAGAGGGTGGTGGTGGAGGATTGTTTTTCAGATTGAAGGCCTGTGACCAGTGGAGTGCCACAAGGATCAGTGCTGGGTCCTCTACTTTTTGTTATTTACATAAATGATTTGGATGTGAGCATAAGAGGTACAGTTAGTAAGTTTGCAGATGACACCAAAATTGGAGGTGTAGTGGACAGCAAAGAGGGTTACCTCAGATTACAACAAGATCTTGACCAGATAGGCCAATGAGCTGAGAAGTGGAAGATGAAGTTTAATTCAGATAAATGCGAGGTGCTGCATTTTGGGAAAGCAATTCTTAGCAGGACTCACACACTTAATAGTAAGGTCCTAGGGAGTGTTGCTGAACAAAGAGACCTCGGAGTGCAGGTTCATTGCTCCTTAAAAGTGGAGTCTCAGGTAGATAGGATAGTGAAGAAGGCATTTGGTTTGCTTTCCTTTGTTGGTCAGAGTATTGAGTACAGGAGTTGGGAGGTCATGTTGCAGCTGTACAGGACATTGGTTAGGCCACTGTTGGAATATTGCATGCAATTCTGGTCTCCTTCCTATCGGAAAAATGTTGTGAAACTTGAAAGGGTTCAGAAAAGATTTACAAGGATGTTGCCAGGGTTGGAGGATTTGAGCTATAGGGAGAGGCTGAACAGATTGGGGCTGTTTTCCCTGGAGCATCGGAGGCTGAGGGGTGACCTTATGGAGATTGACAAAATTATGAGGGGCATGGATAGGGTAAATAGGCAAAGTCTTTTCCCTGGGGTTGGGGAGTCCAGAACTAGAGGGCAAAGGTTTAGGGTGAGAGGGGAAAGTTATAAACGAGAGCAATGGGGCAACTTTTTCACACAGAGGGTGGTATGTGTATGGAATGAACTGCAGGAGGAAGTTGTGGAGGCTGGTAAATTGCAACATCTAAGAGGCATTTGGATGGGTATATGAATAGGAAGTGTTTGGAGGGATATGGGCCAGGTTCTGCCGGTGGGACTAGATTGGGTTGGGATATTTGGTCGGCATGGGTGGGTTGGACCAAAGGGTCTGTTTCCATACTGTACATCTCTATGACTCTATGTCTCTAATAGAAATATACAGACGTCATAACATAACAACAGCCCGCTCAGACCAGTCCCTCTACTTTGTTAGTTAACTTGCATGGAAGAAAATATTACAGATCACATTTTGTTAGTTGTCTCCCATATTGCCTTATACTGTTTTACTTCATATTGTATGTTGACATAGTTTAAGCTTCAATCAGTAACTGTGGAAAGTGATCGTACTTCTGACCATATAGTACTGCCATGAAGTGCCACACTATTATGACCTCCAATTCTTGTGGGACTTGATCCCACAATACTCTGATCCAGCAGCTACATATAATAAAAGGCTGATACTTAATGGACCTCTTAATCCGTGTATTTTGATTTAAGAAAATATATATTTACAGGCAACAACATATTGGAATAATATCGGCCTCATTTTTTTTAATGCTTTTATAAATCCAAAAAGAATTGTTCCTTTTTCTTATTGGCAATTGTCCCAGAAAATCACCACAGAAATTTTATAGGCTAATGTACTACATCATCATTATGAGTGACCTTCCTTCTAACATAAGGTCAGACGTAAATGAAGTTCTGATGAAGAATAACCAGACTCAAAAATTAACTCAGCTGTCTCCCCACAAATGCTGCCAAATCTGCTGAATTTTGCCAATAATTCCTGTTTTTTTATTTCATAAAGAGTGATTGTCACTGATGATGGTATAATATTCCACTCATTCGTAAGCTTTCACCTATAGAAGCTACCTCAGTGGATAAATAAATTGCATGTCTTATCATGGTAATCTAGCCATTTCCACGTAAAATCCAATGGAATTACCACCAGTGCGTCCTCCTGTTGTTAACATCACTGGGCTACCATTGCTCCAGAACTGCACTGGACTAGTCTCATCCATGTGGTAGCTACAACAGTAAGTCAGAGCTTCAGAATTTAGTGGTGAGCAGTTCATCTCTTCAGTTCTCAAATCCTGTCTACTACTTCAAAGAGTGTGGTGCTGGAAAAGCACAGCTGGTCAGGCAGCATCCGAGGAGCAGGAGAGTCAACGTTTCAAGCAGAAGCCCTTCATCAGGAATGAGAAGTCTCCTGCT